>NW_027103435.1:14449-104079 GCF_902728285.1 Clytia hemisphaerica | reverse complement strand
CACTTGCTGTCCTTTTGTCATTTTTGTGCTTCTTCCAAAATTTCCAACTTCAACTCTCATCACGTGGAGCTCCATTTCACATGTCATCTCTTAATTTCCCGTCTGTTATACCGCGTTTAAACCGCGCGTTTAAACCGCGTTTTTGTGCGTTTTTCCCGCAGATCTACGCGTTTTTCCCGCAGATCCACGTGTTTTTCCCGCAGATCAGTTGGAAATCTTGCTCTCTCCTATGCCCAGTCGGACTCAATGATTTCTAATTACGTGTGAATCCTGTGTCGGACTTAGCTAATCTTCTGTAAAAAAATTATGATAGGAGCCGACTATCCGACTATCCCACAAAGGCAGTGTGTCCTATTTCCTGTTAGTCCAATCCAATGTCCTTATTATTTTTTTGAGGAATACAAAAAGATATTTTCTAGGGCAGGGTGGACAGGGCGGACAGAGGAAATTTTATCAAACTGAAGCTTTGGATTTCCACTGAAAAACAGATCGTAGGTGACAATGAAAGAACGGAATTTAGTCAGATTTTCGGTGAAAAGCAGATCAAAATTTCTAGGAGAAGGAATTTGAAATAGGCCTTCAGACATCAATGTACAGCAGATCGACATTTCTAGGTAAGGAATTTTCATGTTTCGAATTTAGTCAGATTTTCGTGAAAAGCAGATCAAAATTTCTAGAAGAAGGAATTTGAAATAAACCTTCGGACATCAATGTACAGCAGGTCGACATTTCTTTTTGTTGCAGCTTGTTTTTAGCCTACCCGGAGTTGTTTTTCCGGATCATTCGTTAGTGTCATTAGATTTATTTTACTGACTTAAAGTCCGCGGTAAATATAAGAAAACTGTTTATCAAGTCGCGTTACAGGAAGCATGAATTCGAGTCGCGTTACAGGAAGCATGAATTCGAGTCGGTATTTTAGATTATGTGTACAAAACGTTTTGCAGGCCTGCATCCTGCAAAATATTGTAGAAAGACCTGGATGAGGTCAAAATGCAGGGTTTGCCCGGGATTTGATGGCTTTTAGTGTCAAAACGTTAAAAGTCAAGACTCATCAAATGATTTTAGATGCTTGGAGAAGAAAAAACAGAATAGACAGTCCTGATTTTATCTATTTTGTCGCAAATTCTGAAGGGTTTTGAAGCCTGCACATTTTCGATCTTCTCCAAATTCGTCATCTGAGGGCTGCCATCAAGGTCATCTCAACGTTTGTTTTTGTTCTTATGGTTATCTTCTGAAATCCATTGCAACAAGGAAAGCGAAATCTGTAAGGTATGTGGTATTTTTTTCTATTATTTTTCATGCCTGTATGTTATCAAAGGATTATTCCTCTCTGACCACTAAGCAAAGAAAAACAGTTTCAACCTTTCTATCAATTTCAGCTGATAAAAAGGGTTTCGGAATTAGAGGAGGGATGTCGACATTAGACCAAGTTATGGTAGTANACTTACTAAAATTGTCTCAACTCAAATCATAAGAAATAGAATTTGCTACTTCCTTTTGTGAAATTGATGTATTTTGCTCAGAAACGCATAAAAATCAAAGAAACATGAACAAAGAAGTATTCCGTTTAACTATAATTAATTGGCATTGACTCGTCTATACGCAAAATGTGCCATAATGATTACTTAAAGCAAGATTTGAAAGAAACTGAATGAAAATATGTACTATAGACTTTAAATAAAATTTCCAGATTACGCAAAACCATTTTATAGAATTTTTTGTTGGATCCTTTGATTGCACAATATTCAATAGTCAAAATTTGCAAGTTGCTCTTTTTCAATTTAATTTTTTCTTTCTTGAAGTCGATGGATTTCGTTTTTTACCATTACTTCGAGATTGGCACAATTCAATTTGAAATTGTCTTTAGTGGATGAACTCACTCTGTCTTTTTCATGGCAATACGAAGGGAATCATACTGATCAATTATGTCCATTTTGACAAAGACAGTTTGCAGCAGTTTTGCGCTTTTACTTTGGTATCCTTCGTTATCCGTTGGTTTGGGGACGTTGGGCTTGATAATAAAGTGAGGCTCCTCTGGCTCACGGTTGATTGATTTTGGGGATTTCAAGCTTGGTGTTTTCGGAGGTGTTTTTAGAGATGTTTCATTCGTCGTTGAAGTTGCTGGTGTCTCAGGATTCAGAGTTTCATTTGAGGTAGCAGTTGGCGATTTTTCAATCGGAGAAATGTTGTCAATGTGGGCTCGTTTTGCTTTCTTGTATGGAGGGAAAAGAGGGGTACTTTGGGAGACAGGAGCAGTCGAAACTCCTGATGGTGAAGGCGTGGTAATTGTTGGTGTTGCTGTAACTTCGGGTGTTTCAAGGGATTTCGTGAGGGTTTTAAGATTGATCATCTTCGTTTTCCCATTCGTTTCCACCACTATTTTAAAAGCTGGAATCAACCGATCTTTTTCTGCTAAGCAGATGGAGCAACAATCTTTCAAATAATGGATCTCTTTCTTGATCGTAAAGCTTCGGAAATGATGTTTTAATTTAGAAGACTTGACCTCAGTGACGTCAAAAAACTTGATGTCGTTTTTTGTTTCAATGCAATACATACCTCCCATCATCAAATAATCGGCGATGCGTTCAAGATGCGTTTAAAAGTCACGTTGATGTTTCTTGATTTCGTCGAAGAAGAAAAAAAAATTTAAATTTTGGAGATAAGTTGCGAGCTTTCTTTAAAATGATATTTTCTTGGTAATTAGTACCCTTGGATTCTCGATTTTAGCTTGAGATCTTAAGAAAGAGTTGTAAATTATGTGGTCAGCATCGTGATTAGACGTATGGTTAGCGAATTTCTTCAGGTCGTTGAAATTTCGTTCTTCTTCTTCTGCATTTGAAGAAATCCCTTCGATGTTCCTGTATTGCAGGGGAGCGTGAATAATAAGAGAGTGATAATATTGACCGTAGAATTTTCGTGGTGTAAGTTTGGTTGGTTGGAAAAAGTGTTCTTTTAAAAGTAGATAATGACGAAAGCCGACGTTGTGCGATCCAAATATGGATTGTACTGTACGTTTTTCTTCGTAAAAGTAAAGCAGCTGGGTAATTTCGCAAAGTGTCAACAGTAATTCAAGAAATGGGAAGTTTCTCGGGACTGTCTGGCATAAACTTATCAAACCTTCACGGTAATCGCAACCTCTCTTTGCTTCTTTGGCATTGAAAGATATTTTTTTGAGATTTTGGAAATGTTTTTTGGCCTTGTCTTCGAGATGGTCTGGGATTTCGTTTAAAGGGTTTTTGGTGTGCTCTTTGATCACTGGTAGAGGCTCGACAGGTAATACTTCGTAAGTTCAAGGTTGTGATCGGAAAGAGGTTTGGTTGGGTGATTAAAAACGGGTGCTGGAACACGATGGTTTCACATATCGTTTCGGACAGTTTTGATGTTAGCTCCTGCTTTGTTAGTTCTTTGTTTGGATTTGTGGCATGGATGGTAACATTTCTCCCTCTTAGTTCACTTTTTAGGCGTTCCACGCTCAGTTTCGAAAAGTAGTTCGTTTTCTTTGAACGGGCGGCTTGTTTTGAAGTTTTCGTTAAAATTACGGTTTTATACGATCCTCCAGTGAAAGATAATTTAGACTGCGAGAGTGGATGAAATCGCTAGACCTGGAGGCCAGAATTGGACAACCCCAACAAAAAAAATTGCCACCTTTCTGTTGTCCACATTCTGTTTGGCAGGCTGGACTGTCACCTGAGAAATTTCATACCTCAGTCCCTCACAGGGATACAAATACATAAGTCAGTCTTTTAAAGGGTCATAAAATCACTAAAATCGAAAAGTTCTCTCTGAAAGGGTCATAATTTTCGAAAGCTTTGGCCAAAATATGGTAAAAAACAACCAGAATTTGGGGAAAATCGACCAAACGACCGAACATATCTAACTTCAGTTGGTTACATTTTCCTCAATCCCAAATAAGATCCTATGAAAATAATACAAATTCAAGAATAATCAGCCAAGTTATCGGCCGCCTGTGGCTGGGAGTAAAAAAAAAACAAGGAAAAAAGGCAACCTATTACAGTGGACATAATAGAAATACCTTTAAAAAAGCGCTTCACATCTTTAATCATCTTCCCATCTACGTCTAAATCGAAACTGAATGATGTTAGGTCTTCCAATCGTGTATTACTGTAAAAAAGTTGTTCTTCATTGGATGGGCATCTGGCCAGCAGATACATCCTCGGAGACTTGATCTTTGCTTGAACATTCAGCTTTTTGCCTGAAAATTTAAAAAAAATTCAAGTACCATTATTTTATTCCTTTGTTACACCACATATAATTCTCATTTAGTCTTTTTCGTGTTTATACCATACCCTGCACAGATCCGGCGAGACCCCCACCCAAATGGAAAAATTCTTCCGCATACTTCACCCTCAGCAAAAGCACACTATTCTTATAAAAAAGCATGTGGCTTTAAACTTTTCTACTTGATGAATAAGAGATGAAACATAATGATAAAGCAGCCCAAATAAGTAACCCTATTTTGTATTAAAGCGAAAAAGGAAGTGCACCTGTTTTAGCTAAGTACTCCTCGTTCGTATAGAATAGGGCCTTGTCGTAAGTTGCATTAAATGTTATTTGAAGGTGACCGTGTCAGCATGTCAAGTAACGTTTACAGTGGAAGGTCTTGAGAGCGTGGAGGAGTTGATCTTTCGACAGTTCTTCGAATTCCTCGTCTAGCCTTTGAAACTCGAAATCAAGTTTTTCCATATCCATTAAATCATAATCCTCATCCTAGAACAAACGAAGGTAGGGTCGATGGTAGCGCAAGAAGGACTCCCTTATCTCCTTTAGTGAGATCTTTCTTCCTGTACATTAAACCACAATATGAATAATAGGTAAATAAATTTAAGTATTCAAATAGATTGACATTGATCCCTGAAATTTAACGGGACTGATCCGACCACTAAGCGAGCTTTGAGCAGTGAGACAGGGGTGTTATCTTAACAAACGATTTCTATGTATTGTTGTAATGCATTTACACGTTTTACTCTTTTTATAAAACATGTAAATTTTCAAGAGAATTCTCTCACTGTCAACTGAAGAAAAAGTTGTGAAACTTCTACCACTTCAAAATTGGTCGAAATTCATGGAGAATCCAGCCAGACTCAGTTCATTATTATTTGCTGGCGAATGCTAAACCCCCTTCACTCACCTCACTTTAGATATTTAATTTCCCTACAGATGAGCTAAGGCTGTTTCATTTTTTTAAATCCCTGTTCTTGCAGAAAGTAGATGCCTTTAAGAGAATGGAAGTATAAGATGGATATTTATGCTAACCATCCCTGTCTCACTGAAAGTATCATCTTTATCTCTAAAAGGAATGATAATACAAACATTGATTTATATTAAATTTATATATATTCTTTCTTTTTCTTCTTCATGATGTAGAAAAAATGGATTTCAGATGGTTTTGGAGTCATTTTTTTGTGGATTACTATGTCTGAGCAACAGAAAGTTTAAAATATATTGTGCATTGTGTATCACAAAGTCACCTTGTTTTGTTGTTCTAAATCTGATATAAAATAATTCACAAGAAGAATAAAATTCATTTCTTTCCTTTCAATTTTGGCAAGTTTCTTGTTTTTTGAAGTTCATTTTGGGTCATTTCGCCTGTATTTTCTTCCCCGCCTCCTTTAAAAAAAATTCACTTTTTCTACGCCAATCAGATTCCCCGTCTTTTTCCCGATCAGCCAATCACAGTGGCTTGAAGAGGGCATTACGTAATTCTTCGTCTGGTCTGTAATTTTGATGTTTCCTAGAATCCAATGAATTTTCTTTAGCAGAGTAATGGGTCCCACTGAACCTGCAAATGCACCGATTGTATTGGCTATCAAAAAGCCATTTTAGATTTTCTTGGAATCCAGATAAATTGCGGACCGAACCGTGGGTCGGGGCTATTTTTTCATGGTCCCTATCTCAAATAACAGGAGATCAAAGTCTTGACTTGGAAATTTCCTTGGACAAAATAACTTCCTGAAGAAAACATTTAAGCCTTAAAATTAGCCCGACCCTAGTCAGGTGCCCCTATGTGCAGGCCACCCTAAGCAGTTGTTTTTTACCCTTATCTCTCGGCCGAGTCGTTGCTATTTTTGATAAACAGCAATTTTGGGACCTTACTTCAGTGGTCGCAAAAGAGTTTGCCCTAAACTTCAGTTAAAAGGTTATATTTTCACATTAAATTAATTAAACAATATTCTGAACTTGTTTATACGTTTAAATTTGAGCCCAATACTCTTCATTATGAAAATCGCAAATTTTGATAAATTTTACAGACCAGAAAGTTCACCTCATTGACACTCTGGTGTTCTCAGGTTTGAGTAAAAATGGAGGAACAAGCGTGTATCAATTAAAAAATTACCTTGAACCGAGAAACTTTCGATTACAACTTCACCATCCTTCAAAATCATACGTTTTTCGAATGTATGTGGCATTAGTACTGACTGTACTCACCGTTCATGGTTGTATGATTTCAACCTCAAATTGTTAAGATGATATGTCTTGCCTTCATTCAATGTATCGACATGTTCTCCGAACGAGACAACTTTTATAACGGATGTATTGTCAGCGACATAAACGTACTGAATAGATAACTTATCTGCTGAATCGGTGTTCATTGCGTCTTCAACCTTGAGAACTTTTAATGTAATTTTGGAAATGATCTGTTCTGGGGCCAAGCTGTACAAGTCGGTAAGGCACAGATTGGTTTGTCCACTGCCGTTTTTGGCGTTGTGTTGAAATGGCATATCGCCGACTACTTTCATTCTTGTTCCCTTCTTAATGACGATATCTTCATTTCTGCTGTCGTAGTTTGTTATCTCAACACCGCATTTGGCCACCTCCATATCTTTGAACGATTTCTGCTTTTCGGGTGTAAAAGACACTGCCCTTTGAACTTCAGATGGGGTTTGCAATTTTATGTTGAACCATGTTGTATCGTTTTTCTTGGACACTGGTGATACTCAATGAACGTAACACAACATGCTACCTACAAGTAGAAAAAGAAAGCCAATTAAAAACTTGATTTCAAGTCGTACTACATAAAAATTATAAGCAGGGAATTCTATCAAGAATTCTCCCCAAGATGTGACTCCAAAAAGCTGCCCTAAGATGTAAACCACTTGCCCCAAGATGTGACCCCAGAAAAAATCACTGGGAAATTATAGGTTTTGATAAATGTACTAGTGGAATTGACGGTTCTGGTGAACTTGCTGGTGGAATTGATGGTTCTGGTGAACTTACTGGTGGAGTTGATGGCTCTGGTGATTCTGCTGGTGTCAGAGTTGATGGTTCTGGTGAATCTGCTGATGGATTTGATGGTTTTGGTGAATCTGCTGCTGGACTTGATGGTTCTGGTGAATATACTGTTGGAGTTGATGGTTCTAGGGAATCTGCTGATGGATCTGGTCATTCTGCTGGTGGAGTTGATGGTTGAGGTGATTCTGCTGGTGGAGTTAATGGTTATGGTGAAACTGCAGGTGGATTTGATGTTTCTTGTTCAATCCGCGGAGTGCTTGCTCTTTCAAATGACAATTACCTGTAATTTGCTGTGCAAAAAAATAATTTTTTATTCTTGCTCAAAAAAATTCAACTCGTCAAAAGTTTTTGTCAATTTTCATTTCCTGTTATTTACGGCCCTATTTGGCGTAGCCAAAATTGTTTAGTGGCGTGAGAAAGGCACTGTTATGAGTAGAGTCTAATGCATGTTATATTCCAAATAATGATAGCTTAAATAGTGAGCGAGACCAGTATACAAAATGGTAGCTTAATATCATAACAGGCACGAATCTATTGAGAATGAAAAAACGGCCTTATGGTATACATTTATGGTATTCATGATGCAATCTTTTACACGGACTAAAGTAACACGGAACTAATTGAAAAATAACAAGTGATACTTTTATGGACCTACCTGGTTATCAATCTAATCAATGGACATTGAAACACTGAAATACATAAGACATAACTGGTCAAAATACAAAAATATAAAGAAAAATGAAAACATATCTGTTTGGAGAAACTGTCAAAACTATTGAAAAAGACTTTTGAAAAGGAAATAAAAAAGCTATTAAACGCTTTTTTTTATAAAAACAATCCACTATCAGAAAAATGCACAGCTTAATAAATAAGACTTCCAGAAAACTCAAACCATCGCGCTCTCTATCGTGATAAAAATAATAATTTGGCTTAAGAACATTGATCTAAATAGTGATTCTTATAGATAAAGATTCGTTTTTTAGTCAAAAATAATAAGTGTTTCTAGAAAACTCAAACCATCGCGCTCTACCGTGACATTTTCTTCTTTTAGAAAAAAATAATAATAAGTTAATGATCCAATTTTTCACAAATTCAAAAAAACCCGTTTTTTAGCCGTTTTTTGACCAAAATTTGGCAAATTTTTTTTTTTTTCGAAAATCGGGCTCCGTCACATTTTTGCCACTACCATTTTGCTTCTTTGTACGAACAAGCTAGATGCTGAATGGACCTACCTGATGATGAAAGTTAAATAGCAATGCGAGGAGAAAAATAAAAAAGTCAGTCGAAAAAACATAATGTTTAGCGAAAATGCATAACGCAAAATATGCATCATTGATTGTCCACCCCACCGGGGTAGGCGGTCCAACAAAAGACTTGTGATAAATGTTGCCTAGTTCAGGGCTTACTCATTTGCTTCCGTATAAAGGATTAAGTCACGAATATCATGAATTGGTTGCATAAAATAGTATGATGTTATTCCGTTTCTTTCCAGGTATTTGCAGATTACTTCATCCAATGATACAACTATCAAACTTTTTTTTCAGAACCTAATGCATAATTCAATAAACCATTATTAATTCGAATTATAGAAAGTTTCGAATACATCGCCGTGTCAATTCAAGACAGACTTAAGTCCATTTTTTCGAAAATTGACTTAAGACCATAACCCCCTATTTCAGCATGCACGCTTTCCAAAAACGGCCTTAAGTCCACAGAATTCTAATGGGAAAGAGGTGTATTTTGCAATTCAAAAAAAATAAGAATTTCAAATGTTCCATAATATATCAACCATAAACAGCCTTAAGTCCTAAATTTTAGTGCAAATTTCATTTTCTATGAAGCATTGACATGAATAATGTATAGCCTTAAGTCCAACACATCTCAACCTTTAAAGTCAATTATCTCAAAATGGAAAAAATGGACTTAAGGCTGTCTTGAATTGACACGGCGACATGTTTTTTTTTATAAGCATAACGTTTACACGTTGTTTTTTTTTAAGAAACTAGTTTTACCAAGCAGCCTCAATGTTTCTTAAGAAATCGGCCTTTTGAGCCTTAAATGTTTCTTACATGTTTCTAAACTTTTTGACATAATCAGCCTCATGGGAGGCTGGATTGGAAGGTTCTTAAGAAAAACCGAATTAAAAAATGTTATCTTCTCATTCTCAGCCTCAGCATGTTTTTAGGCATTCTGAGCCTCATGTTTCTTAAAAGTGTGTTTCTTAAAAAAATAAAAAAACGTGTATATGCATACCGAGACCTGAATTTGTCTAAAAAATAAGTATATTACAAACATATTACCGAGCTTATTCCGTCTCATGAAAAATAACGATTCTTCCTTTAAATCATTAAAAAACACTGGTAAATGTGAACCACAAAAACTGAAAGAACATTTCTCTAAACATTTCAACGTTGCCCCTCCAAACGAAACGCCTCATGAATTAAAAGAATCCCCGCAATTCATTAGAGACTTACAAACCTCACATCATTTCGATCTTGATCAGAGCCCACCGACCATCGAAGAAATTAAAAATATATTGGTATCGTTAAAAAATGGAAAAGCTTCTACTGACATCCCTCCTGAATTTCTAAAGTACTCTGTGAACTCGGAAGAAATGTTAGATGAAATCTACAAAATATTCTGTGCTGTTTGGGAAACCAAAATCATTCCGATCAACTGGACACATTCGAAACTTGTTTGTTTGTGGAAAGGTGCATCTAAAGGAAGTCCAACAGATCCTAAAACATATCGAGGGCTTCAGATTGGAACCATTATGTGTAAAATTCTTGTTATCGCTATCTTAAATAGACTGAAAGGCTGGTACGACCAGACCCTACTCGACCAACAACAAGGCTTTCGTTCGGGAAGAGGAACCTCTGACGGTATTTTCGTGACGAAAAGAATACAGCAAATAACCGATATGATGAAAAAGCCTGCATTTGTTTTGTTCGTCGACCTCAGCTCAGCTTTTGATCATGTCGTGAGAAGTTGGCTATTCAAATCTATCCAACAAAGGTTTCCTCCTAATGCCGATAACAAACTCTTTCAAATTCTGGAGGCTGTCTATTCGCACACAACTACTGCTCTATCGGAAACACCGGAAGATATATTCAACCTAACGACTGGAGTCAGACAAGGTGGTCCAGAATCTCCTCCTCTCTATAATCTATTTATGGACTATGTCATGCGGGTGTTCGAACAAAAATGTGCTCAAGAGAATATCCAATTTGTTAAACTAAAATACAGAATACGTCCGACTGCATGCACACGTGAACAAGAAGGTCCGGATATCAAGGTGATCATTATGTGAATTGGTCAGGATATGCTGACGATATTGAACTTTTTCTTGAAAATGTTCACGATCTTGAAAAAGCCCTAAATATTCTCCAATCATTATTCAACAAATTTGGATTGCACATCAATATTAAAAAGACTAAAACAATGATTTTTACTTTCAAATATATCGAAAAAGACTTTGATTCTGTCTATCCTGAGTCTATCGTTTCTCTCGAAAATATACCAATCGAAAATGTCAAGGTGTTCAGGTATCTTGGTGATGAAGTAAAATACGACGAGCCGTCTACGGGAGATGCCGAGATTGACCTACGAATCAATATCGCACAAGCCAAGTTTTACGAAATTATAAAGAAGCTTACAAACTTCAAGATCCATCTAAGCACAAGAGTAATGATCTTCAACTCGCTTGTTAGAAGTCGTCTCACATACTCATGCCAGACTTGGAACTTATCAGAGGTACAAATGCAAAGGATCAATTCAATGTACGTTTCAATGTTAAGAAAACTTGTGAGAAACGGATGCAAACGTGAAGAGTTTAGATACATGTTGACCAATCATGAGATTCTTCAAAGATGCAAAACCTCTGACATCCAAAGCCTCGTCCTGAAACAACAAACCAGCTACCTGGGACACTTAGCTCGCCAAGAAAATAATTCGCTGACAAAGAGACTTTTGTTTAATGACAACAAAAGAACAAAACACGGTCGTCCAATGGAGTCACTCGAAGACAAAGTTATAAAGAAGCTTAATGTCACCAAAGATCGATTTTATAAAGATGCTTTGAAGAAGAAAGGAGGACATGATCATCCAAACGTTGATCGCCGACTGTCGTCGCAATGATGATCCGGCTAAAGCTGCAAGTAAGTAAGTTGCTTCTTTCTCTAATAGATGGAAAAGAAGTCGTTGTAATGCAATTGTCGTTTGTTTGTGTCTGAAAAAGAAGTTGTTGTAATACAATTGTTGTTTTTTTGTGTCTGAAAAGAAGTCGTTGTAGTGCAATCTAAAAATTTGTATTGAATAATGAAGTCATTGTAAAGAAAAAATAAACAGACAAAAAGTCAAACAAAGTAAACTCGTGTGAAGAAACTTGCTTTGGAATACGAATTTTTCGGAAAAATAAGCATATGATAAACATACTTCGAGCCTGAGTCTAAAATATCTCTAAGCATAACTGAGCTTGTTTCCCAAAAAAGATATGCTTATAAAAAAAACATGTAACAGGGGTTTGGATTATAGAAATTTCACCAGCCGATTTACCAGAACTTTCAACTCCACCAGTATATTCACCTGAACTATCACTTCACTTGCAGAATCACCAGAACCATCAACTCCACCAGTAGTGTGGTCGTGTTACAAAAATACAGGCTGCTTGTAGGAAAAAAATAAGCTCTATCTGAAACTTTCTCCAGACCTTCTTTATAGGATGCTTATACCTCAGGAAAAATTCCCCTAAAATCCCACTGGTGGAACATCCATTTTTTGTGACATTTCTTTTTTTCCCCAGGCAAAACTCTAAGGGTGAAATCTTTGGAAAATTTCAAACTCATTTTCAGACATTATCAAGTATACCATTCAAAAGCTCTCGAAAAACTATATAGAAGACTTTTAAACGGGTATAGCCGATTTCATTACCCAACTCAAGATAATACACGCAGAAGATGCTAATGGTCAATTTATACCAAAATGTGGCGAAAAGTGGAACTTGCGCATGAAATATCTCGAGCCCGTAAATTATGCTAAACGACCCCACTACAGCAAGTTCACCAGACCATCAATTCGACACCAGCAGATTCACCAAAACTATCAAATCCATCAGTATATTCACCAGAACCATCAACTCCACCAGTACATTAATACCAAACCTATAATTTCCTAGTGATTTTTTCTGGGGTCACATCTTGGGGCAAGTGGGTCACATCTTAGGGCAGCTTTTTGGGGTCACATCTTGGGGTAATCGGGTCACATCTTGGGGCAATCGGGTCACATCTTGGGGCAGGTTTCACATCTTAGGGCAGGGGTCACATCTTGGGGCTGTACAGACCCTATTAATATCAATTTTAATACTTGAATTTGTGACTTTTTTTAGACTTACTTTGAAGCATTTTTTAGTAGTTCTAAAACAGATCACCTAAAAAGAAAATTTGGTCACCTGGGCCCGCTTTAAGTTCTCAACAGCTTCTAGGAACATTATATTACTTAATAAAAATAAGTTAAGTTGCCAGATTTAGATTTACTTTTCAGAAGTATCAAATCTTGAATAGTCTAAAATAGTCACCAACAGAGGAACTTCAAAATTGCCAAATTAATCATATAGTTTAAGCTACCGCTGTGTAAATTTTCAAGCCAACCTGATAAAGTAAGTCTAAACTAGCCATGGCTAACACTAACTCCCCAAACTTGCTTATCAAAAATTATGATCAAACCTATTTGTCATTTCGGTACTCAAACTCTTTGTTTATATAATAATAGTGAACCTAATTAAAATAAAGGAATCTGATTGGTTCTTTGAGTGTACATTTTTTTCTTAATTGTATGGTTCAGAAAAAAGGAATTCTTTTAGGATATTTTTGAGTTCACTATTAACACATAATAATTTGAATACTTTGTTTTAAATAATTGTACTCGTAACCAACTTATTTTGTCTACGAACAATTTTATAAGAACAAATTTAAAGAGAAAATCCAAGGCTGGGATGTTTATCTTTTGTCAAAAAAGGTCAAAATCTAATGGTTTAAATACGCCATGGCAAAATGAAACAAAATAACTCAAAAGAATAGGAACTAAATAAGAAAAGTTTGAGACTAAGTGGAAAAATCAGAACAGTTTGAGCTTCAACTAAAAATGCATGGTTATTATGAAAAAGACTGTTCATAAAATGAATTCTTAAATTTTATTGTATTGCTGATTATTACACAGAAATGAAGGATAAAATTTCACTTTATAGTTACAAAAATATCTTGCAATAGTCTGAAATTATATTAAAAGGAGATGAGTGTTTTAAAAAATGATACCGCTCTTGCTTTAAATCTTGCACTTTGATTTAATATACACTTGATAAAAGGTTAGCAAAAAGAAAAGCAATAAGAAAAGCAATTAGATTCACAAATCAAAAACAACCGTGTTTTCTTTATGACTATTGAGAATTTCCTATTCATGATATTGAGATGGTATGGATGAAAACTTATTTAAACCTATTTTATTTGGAAAATAGCATAATGCAATTAGTACACCCGTGACAAATACCACCTGTTCAGTATTTAGTAGAAAACATGAAGGGGTTTTTTTGGCAAAAATTGGAGAAAAAAAATCTTTTTTTGAAATATTTCTCAAAAGGATTTAGCGCCTCGCAAAAGGACTTTTTTTTAATAAGACATGAACCTCCTCTAAACTGGTAAAATTTGAGGAACATTTATAAGTTGAAAACTCATTTTCTGATTGTTTTTGAAAATTATTAATAAGCTTATTAATTCTTGCTTCAGCTTGCTTGTGTGTTGATCTTTTCGATTTTTTCCATGGGTCATTGCTTGAAAAATATTTTGCCACTTATAATAATTGCGGCCAAATATATTTCTGTACAATACTATGATATAGAAAAAAAGGTTACATCGTAAATATCATGAATATAAAGTTTTTTAATGAATTCAAAGTGTCAGAATAACAAGCCTGTCACAAAATTAAATGGTAAAACATTATCCATGTCAGACATGGCATGTATGTCAGGCATAAAAAATTCATTACTTAATCAACAAAACTAACGGGTACCCGGTGTCGCACACCGGTTAAGCTGTAGCTGAACACACTAAAAGTCCTTTGGATTTTGAAGCTGGCTTAAAAAAACGATCAAATGAATAATTAGATATCTTCAAAGTTTGACTCTAACCCCAGAGATCTTTTTCTCGCTTCGCTCGCATTAAATACGCCATCTAGATTCGACAATTTGAAAAAATGTCATGGTGACGAGGAGGGAAATGTAGAAATGACAATTCGTTTGATAAAAGCAAGATAAAATATAGTTCCCAAGCCCCCAGACCTTACTGCATAAAAGTTAGGTACCCCCAGAGATCATAGGTACCCCCTGAAATTGAAAAAAAAATCCAGTCCCCAGCCTTTTTCAGGAAGATTTTGGTTGTAGAACCCCCCCCCCTGCGGGCTTGGGGGGGGTTCATGCCATGTCATAACTATCATGAATTTTTTTAAGAACTTTTTGAACTTTACACAAAAAAGTGAAAAATGATAGCAAAATAATACAATAGCACACAAAAGATTATAAATTATAAATTATACAAAAATCTTTATCTGATCGTGATGATAGCAATAACAATAATAATAACTCTCTAAAATTTTTAATATAATTTTGATTCTTATTGCTTATCTTATTGCTGCCAAAAGGTGACTTAAATAATTTCAAGCAGATTAATAATAAAACCTTTTGCCATTTCAAATGAAAATTTAGAGAAAAAGAGCAAAACTATTTTATTCAGACTGCTCAAGAAAAGAGTTTTTCATTAGAAAATTGATTAATGTGATGCATTAAAGTATCCAAAACTAAAATTTGTACTGAAGCTGAAATCTCTATAGTTGGTTCATCTTGAAATTGTAGTCTAGCCCCATTCTGGTGTCTCGTTTGGAACTGTTTGCCAAATCAAGCAGGGAATCCTGTACCAGGGGTAAAAAGCCCTCAATCCGAATTGAAAACAAACCATATGTCATCAGAAATTCATTTATTCATTATGTACATAATGTTTTATGTTTGGTATCAAAATTCAGTTGTTGTGTTATAAATTTTATACTATATATATACATTATGCATCCAAATTCATTTGCATTGGCAATTACATGTCAACATCAAATCAAGATGTACTTTCCAGAGATGATATTACATGACAAATATTGATATTCAGTTTACAGGGGAAATTTTGAATCCAAAAACTTCCAAGAAACTAAATGTTAGGTACACATCATCATTTTGATTGAATTATTCCATTCTGTTGTTTCCTTTAAGTTAAATATGGTTTCACACATCTTATTAGCAGACTTTGTCAGTGTTTACAAAGATTTCGTACCAGCCACGTGAAGGTGCAAAATAATCCATTGATCTAGGGGCTACTGTATGGTACAGTATGATGGCAACTAATCTGAAAGTATATAATGAAGAGGGAATTAGGATCTTTGCAAGCTACACTTACATATTTAACAAACACCAAACAACAAAATTTAAGTCAAACAACAACTGGACAACCAATGAAATTAATCTTATATAATAACCGGATGACTGTGGGTAACCGCAAACCGCAATGCTTCATGACTGAGCCAATCTACTAAACTTCTTGGATGGGTTTTTTTGGTTCTGAGAATAATACTTACAATTCAGGAAAAGTTCTGGACACGTGCAAGACAGCGAAGTGTATCCATCAAAGAATTTTTGCCCACAAGATGGAGAGAAATGGAACTGTACAGACAATTTCCATTTGGAAGAGAACTAAAACAAAATAGAGAAATCATTTTTAAGACCACAATAGGTTGGTTGTCCCTTTGCCTCTTAAATTGCCACAAATTCATCTCCTGTTGTCAACCTTTTTTTAGCCAGAGTGATTGGCCAAACAAACAGTAACTACGTACCCTGACTTATCAGATTATAATTGATAACATGCAGGCATGAAAAATAATAGAAAAAAATACCACATACCTTACAGATTTGACTTTCCTTGTTGCAATGGATTTCAGAAGATAACCATCATAAGAAGAAAAACAAACATTGAGATGACCTTGATGGAGAAGATGTGCAGGCGATAAAATAGATAAAATCAGGACTGTCTATTCTGCTTTTTCTTCTCCAAGCATCTAAAGCCATTTGACGAGTCTTGACTTTTAACGTTTTGACACTAACAGCCATCAAACCCTGCATTTTGACCTCATCCAGGTCTTTCTGCAAAATTTTGCAGGGTGCAGGCTTGCAAAACGCTTTTGTACACAAAATCTAAAATACAGACTCGAATTCATGCTTCCTATAACGCGACTTGATAAACAGTTTTCTTATATTTACCGCAGACTTTAAGTCAGTAAAATAAATCTAATGACACTAACGAATGATCCGGAAAAAACAACTCCGGTTAGGCTAAAAACAAGATGCGACAAAAATGACTCCGGAGCATACCCTGCGAGTGCATGTTTTGCAGGGGTGTCGCACCGCCCTAAAGAATAGTGCAACTTTGTTTTTATCAGATTTAAAAAGATAAATAAGTCAATTCTAAATTGCTTAAAAGCCCTTGTCATAACTTTTCGAATTTTAACATGTAAAATGACTTACACAGTTTTTAACAATATCAACCACTTGAATGTTTTTATATGAAGAAAGAGATTAATTTCTTCCCTTGCTTTTTATTGCCCTTTGAATGCAGTTATGGTTCGACAAACTTTTAAAATTTTATGTTTTGATTTACATTTGAAATGTTCTTTTCTATAAAGAAAGTTGTTTTGTTTTGAAAAGAATTCGCATGTCATTAACAAATACGATCGTTAAATACATTCGAAAACATTTCAAACAAAAGAAAAGAGAAAAACAGAATCGGGCAAATCTGGGCCGAAATAAAAATTACTAAATGTAGATTTGCCTTAAATTTCTAAACAAAGGCTGAATAAAGTCTAAACCAGGCTCTATCCGACCTTTCAATCAAAATAAACTTATCGAGAACAAAACATTGCTTGCGAAACCAGAAGTATAACACACAGACAGAATGACACACACAGTACGGCTGTTATATATATAGTATGAAAATATAAATGTTTTCTCCTGTCAGACCTACAAACAACAAAGAGTGGCCGAATTCTTTTTCCTCTTAGAGAGACGATGTTACAATGAGAAGGTAGCAAATCTTCTCTGGGTCCCTCTGTCTTTATCCTGGCTTGGGACGCTTTATCATTTTTAGAAATAGCGATAAACTTGCAGTTACCTGCATCAAATACAAAATCAATGACCTCTGATAGTTCTTTAATCAGTTTGTCATGAGGAATCTTTGTGTACAATGTACTAAAGTCAAAGGTGGAAATAGATTTGGCGTTTTTCTTTTTATTGATCCGATTGAGTGAATCGGATGAAAATGTTTGTTTTTCTAAACGTTTTGGTCTTGCTGTTTCTGAGAAGGACTTGGATCTTCCATGTATCTATTGGACTCCAAAGAAACACAAGACTCCTACTGGTAAACGTTTCATTATCGCTTCAAAACATTGTTCCACCAAACTGATTTCTAGATCTGTCAGTCTAGTTTTTAAGCTTGTTTACAGACAAGTTGAAAATTTCCATACAAAAGCAAAGTTTTTGAGCAATTATAATAAATTTTGGGTACTACAAAATTGTGATCCAGTACTAGATTCACTCAACCGAATCAATAAAAAGAAAAACGCCAAATCTATTTCCACCTTTGACTTTAGTACATTGTACACAAAGATTCCTCATGACAAACTGATTAAAGAACTATCAGAGGTCATTGATTTTGTATTTGATGCAGGTAACTGCAAGTTTATCGCTATTTCTAAAAATGATAAAGCGTATTGGTCAAAAACAAAACCCAAATCTTCTGTGTCTTTTACACAGAATTCTTTGAAAACTGCTATGAAACATCTGATAAAAAATTGTTTTTTTCAATGCAGGTGATATTGTTATGTGTCAAGTGATCGGGATTCCCATGGGAATCGATCCGGCGCCATTTTGGGCTAATCTTTTCCTCTACCAATACGAACAAAGGTATATGAGCAGGGTCATTGAGGAAAATAAGGTTAAGGCTCGCCATTTTCATTCGACTAAAAGATTCATTGATGATTTGTGTGCGATCAATGACGGTAACTTGTTTCAGTCTGTGTATAGAGATATCTATCCAGATGAGCTTGAACTCAAAATTGAGCACTCTGGTAATCATGCTTCTTTTTTAAACCTGGATATTACCATCAAAGACGGGATATTTATTTATAAGTTGTTTGATAAACGGGATGCATTTCCTTTTTCCATAGTCCGAATGCCACATAAAGATAGCAACTTGCCAGAATCGATTTTTTATTCTTCTTTTGTTGGTGAACTTCTCAGGATTGCTCGTTCTACGTTACTTTTCGAGGACTTGAAAGTTAAAGCCAAAGTTTTTATACAAAGAATGCGATGTCAAGGTGCTGAAAACGCAAAGTTAGATTACAGTCTTCGACGGGTTATAGTTCGTCATTTTTCAGAATTTTCAAGATTTCAACTCTCTCAAGATTCACTCGTTCGCCAGCTCTTGCGGTGAGCGGTCACGGTGTACGGGGCTTCGATGCCTACGCTCAACGGTATTCTAGGAAGAGCCTCAAAAGCGCTTTCGAAGCAAATGAAAGAGGGAAGAAAACCCACTATAACCATCGAATCATAAACGTGGAACAAGGATCCTTCACACCCCTAATCTTCACAACCAACGGGGGAACCGCTAGAGAAGCTTCAAATTTCATCAAATCTTTAGCTATCCTGATTTCCGACAAGAGGGATGAACTGTTCAATCAGACTTTAAACTGGATAAGAACAAAACTTGCTTTTGCTCTGATTAGATCCACAGTCCTATGTTTACGTGGGTCTCGTGTGCTCAAAAAGCAGAAAACTGAAAACTTGGATGATATTATTATCACTGAAGCTACTGCTTATATAAACTAGTTTTTTTTTTCTTTTACTATTTTCTAACCCTTTGTTTTTTCTATGTTTTAATATTTGAACCTGTACTTATACATATAATGTATGTTACGTTTTTAGACCCAGTCAACAAAAAAAAAAGTAAAAATAATTCCGCTTCGAACCGGGTTATAGTCCGACTTTTTTAAATTCTCATTCTTTTCCCACTCTTTCCATCTTCTTCTTTGAACTGTAAAATGTGTGTGAGAGCCACAGGGTTGGATAGTGGCGATCCAATCCCAGTTCCTTCCCATCTAGTATGCTTTCTACAACGTTGTGGCAGAAACGTGTCAAAGGTGTGGCAACTTTGTCTAGTAGAAAGTACACTTCTTTTTTCATTGTTATTTTAGTTTCTTCGGCTGGTTCCGTGGAGTTTAAGTTTTAGTTTATTTATATTTGCGCGCGTTTCATACTTTCACTAAACACATCTTTTTACACCTTTTTATCTGTGGTGGTGTCTAGCTAACACTGCTTGGCCTACCTACACAACCCTATTTCCATCATATAGGAGGATATTTTCACAAATGGCCGAAATCCTGTGTAGGTCGAAAACTGAGGAACAGATAATGTGTTTTTTTTGAAATATTTTTTGACTCATATTGAGTTACTTCTTTCCATCTTAACTCATATTGAGTTACTTTCTTCCTTAAAGTCATTTTAGATCACTAGTTTTACATTGACGGATTTCTATGTCATCATATTTTCCTTTTCTACTCCAACCTGATTGATTTGCTGTGAATGTTCATTCTAGATTTTTGTTGTATTTGTATTGTCTTTTTGTTTTGTGGGTTTTTGTCTTTATTGTTTCCATTTTGAGTAGTTGAAGGTTGTATACTTCTAGACTATATATATATATATAGTCTAGAAGTATATCTATATATAGATATTGATGTTCAATTACAAATCCACATATTTTTTGTTCCCTTTCTACAGCTGATTTCATTATGTTTACATTGCATCAACAAGTCATATACTGTAAGATTGTCTAATATCATCAACCCCTGTCACCATTCATTGAATGATATCGTCCAATAATAAAAGAGTCAATCGTTAATAACCAATAGGTAATCGAAAACATATAAATAATCCGGAGTATCAATTACGTATCGATTATCTAAAGCAATTATATACAATCTAAATGTCATAAAATGTGGTTTATAAGAAAGAACACAATATTTTAATTTACATTGCTTCCCTAATGCCTTTTCCGCAGGAATGACGAATGCCGTAATGATTACATCCATATTTAACATAATACTATTTTAATTCTTTGTTTGGTTGTTTTGCTTTGGAAACCTTCTGTTCATTTTGAGCAGCTTTCGGGCTTCTTGAATCCTTAATTGACAATTTAACACATTTTTCTTGTTGAAATTTTTGGATTTTATTCAATAATTCTTGAAACGTGTGAAACTGCTCACCCTCAATAAATTCACAAGTCATTTTTATCTCTATAATAAAACATGTTTATAATAATAGCTATTATGTTAATAAGAAATGAAAAGTTGTTTTTGGAGTAGTAATAGTTCCTATGCCGCCTGCACGCATGAAGGACAATTCATTGTTAAAGCAATTTTTCAATCTAACTCAATAGCTGATTGATTTTAATCGATAGCTAATCAATGATAAAGTAAATCAATATTAACAATTTTTAGACGTTGTATCGATGAGTTATTGATTTGATTTTAATAGGTAACTAATCCATCAATCATTCATGGATTAGCTATTGATTAAAATCGATAATCAATTTTAAATTGATTACCATCGTCTGGATAAATGAATATAACTTTGACTTTTCAGTACAGTATTCGTAATATCTAGAAATTTGTCTTCTGTCTAGAACCATAATTCACCAGGCGTCTGGTGACTGGTGTTAAAATTATGTCTGGTGATCACAAAAAAACATCGGACAAAAGTGTCCAGTGCACGAAGTTGTCCAGTGCACGAAGTTGTCCAGTGCAAGTGCATGCCTTTGTCTAGTTTAGGCATAGACAACACAAGCCATAATTCAAACACTACGCTCTAGTCTTGCACTTTAGAAATGTCTAGCTAGTGATCCCGGGGTCCCAGTCACCATATTACCCGAAAAAAAAAATAGAAAACTCTTTGAAAAAATTTCAAACATTTCAAAGATCTTTATATCTGAAAACAATCTTTTATATACGGGGCATCTAACCCTCAGTTTGCTAGGCAAAATATTGAAGCAATAAATAAAAAGTTATGACTGTTTAAGTTTTGTCAACAAGTCTATTTTTTAAGCCGTACACAACAAATGAATATGACCTAAAAATGGAAAACAAAGTCAGGCATAAATGTGTTGAAAGCACACAATGAAGTCAATCAGAATAAAAAATCATGTTTGTATGGTTAAGACAAGTGTTATTTCAAAACTGGCTTTTACATTTAATGTTAAATATTTTCAAATAGCATTACTGGTGATCATGATAATAAACAATAATGGACCCAAAAGCATTTAAAAGCCAAAACCATGTTACCTACGGTTTCGGGACAATATTTACTTGGAATACTTGGAAGTAGTTCAACGCTCTGTGGCATCTTCTCGTCGAGACCAGTGCCATGTGACCAGCTCTCCTCAAGTCTGTATAGCCTGAAACAAGAGGTTCATCTGGGACAGTACGCAAGTAACAATCAAGTATTTTTTTGAAATCAGCTTTTTTACATTTTGTATATAATAAAATTCCTCAAATCTTTGGGTAAACAATTGAGCAATTTTGGTCAGAGGCATTGACTTGGCGTTAAAAAGAACTTCTCCTTATCAGGGGGATGAACCATTTCCTTCCTTGTCTCTCATTGAAATAGCTGAAGATGCCCTTATTCTCTGTTTCATAATCAATTGCAATATTTGAAACTAAGCCTTCTACGATGCTCCAAGTATAGATGATAATATATCATTCCCTCCTTCGTTGCAAAGAATACATTCCAAGTTCCTTCAGTCTTTCCCAGTAGCTCAATGCTTTGACATCAGTGATTTACCGTGGAAATGATCTTTGAACCGCCTCAATTCCTTGGATCAGGCCCTTTTCCTTTGAGTTCCAAAGCTGTGAACAATAGTCTAAATGGGGGGTGATTAACGACTTCCACAGTGTTGTCATCACTCCTTTACTTCTGGATTTGAAGGTTCTTAAAACCAAGCCGACAAGTTCTGTTGATTTTTTTATCATACCATTGATATGCTGCTTGAAGTTGGTATCATCTGTTAACACTACACCAAGGTCCTTCACACCAGATTTTTCGTCAATGATTTTGAGTGATCAGTAAAGTAGCTATCGCTAGTAGCCATCTGCTTGCCATAATGAACATTCAACACCATGTTGTTATCTAATGCCCATTTATAGACTCGGTTTTAAATCTTCTTGAAGTTTGAAGGTGTCTATCATCAGCAAAGCTTGATAGTGTTGAATACAGTACTCCACATTTTCATCAATGTCACCGATCATGATAATAAACATTAATGGGCCCAAAACTGAGGCTTGAGGGACACCAGAAATTGTCTCAGCTGCTTCAGAGGTTTCACCAACAACTACAATTACTTGTTTGCGTTTGGTTAGGAAAACCCTTGCACAAATTAGGAGCCGTTCGGGACCCATGGGAGCAGTTCTTTTAATAACACCAAAAAAGTGTCCATTCGCCATTTTTTGTCATGGCGTCTAGACAATTTTCAAAAAATACGAAAACAATCACAAAAAGCTTTCACCCCAGACACTGTCCGTCGAATTCCCAGGATCCTTAGCTGAAATGATACCAGGAATTGAATGATAAACCGAGACCCATTTATTATCCCGAAACTCATCAAACAGATTTTCTAATATCATCAAACTCGTCTAATTTGATAGAACTTAAATTAAACGTTTAGGGTTTGATGAGTTTTACAGTCAAGTCACGCCAGTGTGCAAACGACCTGATGCTCACGAACGAGTGGCTCTGGATTCAAAAAAGAATAAAAAGACAAATGTTTCTGAAACCTACTTTGAACAGCACAATAATACTCACAACCTACAAGCCTTGCAATCTATCAAAAAAAAGTTTGACTTTCGTGCACTGGGGCGTTGTGGTATAGACATCAATCTTGATTCCTGTACAGGCGACCAAGGTTCGATTCCGACTCACAACCGTTCACTTTTGGCAAGTGAACAAACCTTCGCCTGGGTCAACCCATGCCATGTGGGAGGGATTGGGTAGTCAGTTCAAGGTACTGACGCCGATGCTTACTCAAAGCATCTATAGTTGCGAGAATGGGCTCCCAGAGCCTCCTGTAACTCAACCATAATAAATAGATAGATAGATAGGCACTGGGCACCCCCTCTACTTATCCTAATTATCGAACTGTTCACCTCGTTCAATGGAATGGGTCTACCAAACACGAAACACCAAAACTAGATATAGCTACTTCGATCTTGCCTGTCTTAAAAGTTGTTGATAATTGGATTGTTAATGCAGAATGAAGAGAAATGAATAATGCAATGGCCAAAGTGTCAAAAGGCTGACAGCTGTGCTGTGACTTCAAAACCTTCATTCCTTATTCTCCATGCACCCATTATCCATGCTTTCATCAAATCAAACTCCCCTCCCGGGTAATGCGATTTTTTCTGGCTTTCTTTTAAACTTTGGACTTCTTTGGGGCTCGAACTCATACATGCAAAAACAGCAACACTACTAGCAACACCAATTTAACCACTCGGCCACCACAGCTTCCCAACACTGATTTCAAATTATTTATAGTTCAAGTTTAACGGGAATTTCCCAACCTGACGTGGAAGTAGCCATTCCGCGCGGACGGTGTTATATCCACGTCATTTCTAAAAATAACCTGACGTTGCAGTAACCACTCCGTTGATTTGTCAAAATTTACCCCTCAAAAAGTGACCAAAAAGCCAACATTTTAAGGAATTCAGTCAGTCAGCAATAAACTTTCATTCATATCTTTTGACTGAATAAACATTTTGAACATTTTTTTCACAGTGACGAGTTTCTAAGAACAAAGAATCACCACAGTGAAAAAGGTTTGACTTTTTTCTTCTTCAATTTTCATCTTCATTTTCGAACTTGTTTGAATTATTTTTATTTGGTATTATCCCACTAATAAATACCTTTTCAACAAGCACAAAATCGCAATCTAATTCAAATGCTATGAAAAATTACAGCCGCTTTTATTTCCACTGCAGATTGTTTTGATCTTTGTTGATTGGAAAGATAGGTAAATAAAAAAATTCTGAAAATCTACCCAAATTTGCTCTGAAACAGTTTCTATGGGCTGTGAAATTCGGAAAAAGTGGTTTTTAGGAAATTCCAGGACATCTGGTTTTTTTCTGGCTGTCCAGTGTTCACGGTATTTCTAAACAAGGGTCTTAAGTCAAAAAAGTAAAAAGCTAAGTTGAAAAAATATACAGTGAAAACAAAAGACTAACTATTGATAGAATCTGAATTAATATGAAGATAGCGATTTTGTGCAAGTTAAAAAAATAGATCTATGAGCGAAATCTTTTTGATTTTGAATACATAAATAAATTCGAAAAAAAAAATCAAAATGCAGAAAAAACAAGCGACATCTACGTGCAAAATGCCATCTATGTGCAAAAGGTTAGAAAAAAACTAATGATGGAATCTCGAGAAAATCCTGCTCCATCACATTTTGGCCAATGCCATTTTGTATCATTTTGCAAAAATCTGAAAAAAACTGATGACACGATCTTGAGAAAAAAATGGAACAAACAGACGAATGAACATGGGTTGATTTATAAAACACCAAGTCCAAAAGTTGTTTTGTTTACCAAAGACCTCCATTGTAATAAGATAAAATAACAGGTTAATAGAAATTATAACTTACCGGTGTATGCCTGAAAATACGCATCATCTAACACCCGGCCTCTGTTGATTTCGGCCCTTAATGATACAAGAGGCTCAACTGAATCACCTGGTAAAACCGGTTATGGTGGGTTGTCTGGTAAAACTGGTTGTTCAGCTGGTATAGCTGGTAAAACTGGTTGTATAGCTGAGTTGTCTGGTAAAACTGGTTGTTCAGCTGAGTTGTCTGGTAATGCAGGTCGAGCTGAATTGGCTGGTAAAGCAGGTCCGATTGGAATGTTTGGAAGTCGACAGCCTTGTTCACAGAACATACATGTTCCGCAGGGAGTCATGTAATCACTTTGTTGGCATACAACACATGTTGTGTCAAATAAAACATCAGAGTTTATTTTAGTGTGGAAGATAAAAGTGGTTTTTGATATGACCAGTCCATTTACACGGATAAATTGCCAAAGATCTTCCTCAGAATCAATTACGCGTCCGTCGGCCATTTCCATCGTTAAAATACATTGATGTGGTGCCTCCCCAAAGGAATTTAATGAGTTTTTATTGAAGTATTTCAATGTAGCTGCATGTAAGAGATCTTTGAACGAATATGGAAGTTTATAAGGTACTTCAATCAACCGTAACCCACCACTACTGTCTGCCGGTACAATTTTGTCTTGAAGGAGATTAGGAAAAAACCTTTTCCACTTTATCTGGATACCCTTCGTCTTAAGTAAGTAAGTAAGTAAGTTAGTAAATGATTTATTTGTCCTAATAAGCGAGACGAGCGACCGCACTCATAGACAAAAAAAGCTAAACTAAGGAGGTGGCCGCACGAAATAGTTACAAGATTGAATAATTTTAAGCTCTTATTTTAAGTAGAAATTGACAAGAAATTTTTCGTAAAAATGCTTTAAAAAATAAAGTTTAAAAACAAAATAAACCAACTCAAATAACCAAATAACTAAGAAGACAAACTGTAACGAGAGCTAAGTATACGAAGACAAAAAGTATAACTTAAGAAAGTCCTTAAGACGATCCAATGCAAGTGTGGAGTTGTCATCAAATGTCAAGAAATCTTGAATTTCATTCCAAGCAAGAATTGATTGATTGGTATAAAACTGAGTAATTGCCATAAGTCACTGTATTTACTTCGGGTATTTTTAAAAGTCCGGACTTAGAACGGATAACTTCATGACGATCAGTATCATTTAATCGCTTGTACTCGAGACTTTGCAATAAAGGAGTAGGAAGTTTGTTTTTTAAGTGCTTGAAAAGAAAGATAATATTTAGATATTTGACAAAATCGAAAAAGCGAAGAATCTTGAAATCTAAAAATAAAGGAGATGAATGTACACAAAAGTCAGAGAAAGTCATAATCCGAAGAGTTCGTTTTTGAAGAATGTGGACCCTGCGAGCATAGATTGTCTGTCGTTGACCCCATATTTGGGCTGCGTAAGAAAGATGACATTGAAAAATAGAATGATATAATGATGTTAATGTTTTCTTGTCGACATAATGCCGAAGTTTACTGAGAGCTCCATTAGCTCTCTTTAATTTATTACAAACAAAGTTTATATGGTGTTTCCAGTTCAAATGTTCATCCAGATATACACCCAAATACTTGACAACTTTGCTTGGTATGAGTTTGCGTCCATTGACTTTGATTTTTAAGTCATAGTTGATCTTCTTTCGAATCGGATGAAAGATCATAAGTTCAGTCTTACCAACGTTTAACGAGATCTTGTTCGCCTTCAGCCAGTTCATGAGAAGCTTAAGGTCGATATTTGCTCGTTTAGCTATAGGTTTTAAAGATTCATCTCTCAAAAAGAGCATAGTATCATCAGCAAACAGATTGACAAGAGAATATCGAAGAGCAGTATGAAGATCGTTCACATAAAGAAGGAAAAGAAGGGGGCCAAGAACAGAACCCTGGGGGACACCATGTTGCATGCGTCTAGATGTAGAATTTTTACCTGAAACTGAAACAAACTGTGATCTGTCAGTTAGAAAAGAACGAAACCAGTCAAGAGATTTTCCCCGAATGCCATAGAAATCTAGTTTAGCGAGTAAGATGGAATGGTCGACAGTGTCAAAAGCTTTTTGCAGATCAATAAAGATGGAACAACCGAAATCACCTTCATCCAAGGCACTTGAGATTTGGTTAACACAGTAAAGAAGGGCTGTCTCAGTAGAATGTCCAGAGCGAAAACCGAATTGTAAAGAATAGATGGAATTTGTCTGATCAAGAAAATTTATCAGTCGTTTGTGCATAAGTTTTTGAAAAATTTTGTCGATGTTTGAAAGAAGTGAAATGGGTCTGTAATTTTCAGCATCAAAAGGAGATCCTTTGTTTTTGAAGACCGGAATGACTTTCGCTTCTTTACACGGCGGTAAAAAGTCACTCGATTGTACCCACAAAGACTTATTCCGTGACGTCACACTTTCAAAATGGCGGCGCACATTTCATGTCATGAGAAGGCGATGTCAATGAGAAGTGTTGAATTCCTTCTTTATTTTAAGACTTAAAGTTAGATAAAACTATCATTTTTTTACTAAATAAGACATTACAAGGCCTATATTATCTTGTTGATGTATCAAAAGTCTCTCTTTTGCCAATGTTCTTTCAAACAAACCATACATTTTGAAAACTTTATAAAAAAATGTCTAGTATGTTACAGCTGTTTGGGTTTTGAACTGAATGTCACAGCTCCAAACCTCCATTTTCTTTGAATATTTCAAAAGGTATCATAGCAACGGAGGGTTTTGTCTTATTACTTTTACAAACAAGGCCCCCAAGTCGAATAAAATGACCTTGGAAGGCAAATGTCCACCGAATTTGGTAGTAAAAGTAGATAAATCTGGATTCACGGGCCGCTATTAGCAAAAGTGGAAAGATGGAAAGGTTGTTTATATATCTGAGAATGGTTGTGAAAAATTTCATTGATATTGGTTCAGGTTTCATCAAGTTTAAAGCTTTTTTCCTTGCCCAACTAAATTATGAAATTTCGAATTCTGCTCCCTAGGTTGGGATCTTCCAATGAGACTTCTCAAATAACAAATTAAAAATGGCGGCCTACAAATTTGATATTTTGACTATTTTTCAGCAGACAAATCCCATAAAGTCAAGCTTAATATAAGCAGCTTATAAATTCTTCAGAGCATCATCATTATATTATATATTATACAGTAACTATTAAAAAAATGAAAAAATGAAATGTACTAAAAATTTCCAACAATGCAGCAAAGAAAAGGTCATACAGGACGCTGCAACAAAGAACGTTCACTGATCTTTTGGAAAGCGTCATCAAAACAAAAGGAACCAACACAATCATCAGAAACAGAAAGTGACAACACTGGTAATTTTTTTTTAAAGATTGTTTATTTATAAAATTCTAAGGTTCTGGTAGGTAGGTTATAGCGTATAACCAATCGTTTGATCAGATCCCAGTTGCGACGCCAGGGCAGGGGAAGAAGTGTCTAGTCCGATCATTTGTGTGATCTGTTGACATTAATATAAGGTGAAGGTAGGTATGTATACAGTGAGATTTTATATTGCAAAGTTTAATGATCCAACCTAAAATACAAACAGACAGGCAGACTTCCTTCCTGGACGACACCGCACCAACGTTCAATATTAAAAAAACGTTAACGTTAACGTTAACGTTAACGTCAACGTTAATATTTAAAAATATTAAATTATTTTTATTAGGCACACAGTTGCAATCGGCAAAGGAAGAACTCGTTGCCACACAAAGCACACTTGATCAAGCGCAGTTAGAAGTCAAGGAAGCCCAAACAAAATTTGAAACTATTGCAGAGAAACAACATACTGAGTTGGTTCAAGGTGCTTTCGAACTATGTGAAATTAAGGATGAACAGAAAATTATTAAGGACAACCTCAAAAACGCAAATGAAACCTACAACAAATTGAAGCTTTTGCTTAATCGGAAGCAGTCAGCAAAAACAAAACGTCAGAATAACCAAACGTCAAAGGAGATGCTCTCTTCTCAAAGCACAACCAGGTAAAGTGTTTTCTAGTATTGGAAGCTATTCATTAATTGAATACTATTGAAGGTCCAAAATCTGACAACTATGTTTTTTTATTAAGCCAACAGGGATAATCATTTTCAAAAACCCGGGAATTTTTCTGACCGACAGTTTTTCTGACTGACAATTCTTTGAGAAGAAATAGTTCCTGTTAATAATTTTAATTACTACTCTCCCTCTTATTAGGTACCGTAGACGCAAGGAAACCAAAGATTTGATGGAGTTTGTTCATGGTGGGGAGGATGCAGCAATAAATGGTGCATGGGACTTCGTTATGAGCCAGTGCTCCCAAGAAAAAATGGAGGAATTAGTTGCCAGCTTCCGTCGTGGTAAATTCCTGCAAACGATACTCAAAAAGCAAGTTGAAAGTGATGAAGTAAAACTCAAGAAGGCAGTTGCTTCAAAATACCTTGGTCACCTGTCACGCAGAAAATTCGGTCTCCTTTGTAAGATTCAAGGCGCATCTTTCAAAGATGATGAAGGACCTGATGTTGGAGAGCTGATTCCTCGGAACGAGGAGATCAAACTTGACCTGAGATCACAACAATTGTCTCACTATACTGTTGACAAGTTTGTCAAGACCCTGGATATTGGTGAGATCCACGAAATCCCATCGTGTTCAGGAGTCGCTAGAACAGTCACAGCTCTAGTGACAATGATTGTGGATGTCAATCTGAAAGTGAAAGCCAATAGAGAAAGACTCCACTGGTTTCATGATATCCAAAATCATTTTATCGTTGAGTTCAGTGATGACGGAGCACCCGAATCCAAAGAAGTTACAATGACAATTGGTACACTTAGCTTATGGAACTACCAGAACCGAATTCGTAGTAGAGATCATCATTACCCTCTTCACATGTTGAGTATTGATGAAAAGAATGCCATTTGTGAAGACCTTTGGAGGCAACACTCTGATGAGATGCTTCTTATAGAGGGAAACATCTTCACCATCAATTCTCAAAAAATTACTTTCGAGTTTCAACCCTCAGCCGATCAGAGTTGGCAATGTTGGGCAGCTAACGTTCTTCCTTCTGCGGCAACTTATCCTTCCCCTTATGCCAATGTGCATAAGTCCCAACTTGACTTGATTGATGGTACAATTGGCTTGGAAGACAACAATACATGGAAACCTCCAACAAATGAAAGCATAAAGAAAGAACTTGATCAATTGACCACTTTTCAAAAAACACTGTCTCCTTCACTTTCTGATTCTGGTAGACATAGTCAAGAGCTAGCTTTTATGGCTAAAAATGGATATAGAAGTCTTGGTGAATCACGTATTGGAATATTTGCTGAGAGGTACTATACCGTTTCGATTCACACAATTAAAACAATATCTTATAAATGCCAGCTAGACTTTTCACTTTGTTTTCAATACGTACCTTCAAAAAAACTTCTTGTACACAAATTTGGAAACTATTAACTTTGGAACTTATTTTCACAAGGAAATTTTGTATGTCTAAAAAACTTATTTTTCGCAAATTTTGCGAATCCAAAGGTTCTCAAAATTGTCGCAAGGGTTAATGTTTGCGAATTAACAGAAAAACTTGCGAAATTTGTGAAATATAATCCCCGCGCCAAAACTTATCCCCTTAAGGTTTTTCTTTTCAGATTACGACCTGAGCCTCTTCATCTTGAAATCAATAATTGGCAACATCTTTTGAATTTGATTTATCTTGAATCCATTCGAAGAGGTAATTATTTTAGAATTATTTTCAGAGGAATTGTTTTAAAAAGCCTGTCGTGTCTTTTTAATTGTCTCTCATTACATAATTTTTTTTATTGTTAGGTAAATTCGAATCATTCTGCAAAGTTTTGGAAAGTCCGGTTAGATGTGAAACATACCCTGGATGTGGTTTAAAATTTATTGTCAAGAAAATAAAAGAGCATTACGAAAAGGAAACGCAAAGAACCAATGTCCTTGATGTGCGTCTCATTGGAGCCCAGGCCATTGCTCTTTCCCGGTATTGCACACGTGTGATTGACGCCATCCATGTAGGTGATAACAGTGAAGCTACCAGGATTAAACATCAGGCTTTGTATCTCATTTGCATCCAACTTCGAAATATTGGTGGAATGATGAATAGAGTTATTGTCACAAGGGATTATCCAAATAGTCTAAAGGAAGTTTGCCGTCTGTATTTCAATCTTTTCTCCCTCTTTTTTCCTGATCATTGTCAAAGCACTGTTTGGACCCTAGGATATGCTGTACCATACCATGCCGAAAACTTGTATGAAAAATTTAAAGTTGGTTATGGGATCCTTTCCATGCAAGGCAAAGAATCGTTTCATTCTTCAATTAAACAACAGCTCAAGAGTGAAACTAACACGTCAAATTCAGATAACCTCAAAGGTAAATGGGCTCAAATTATGCGATCCAGCTATGTACGTAATTTTTACCTCCCGTACCACTTTCCACTTGCGCCAACTTACCATTCACATTATCAGACCCGGCTGATGGACATGGATGATGGGGAGAGTTACTGTCAACAATGTGCAAGAAAATTGGTTGATACGGGTGAAAGTATCTGTAAGGTATGTCATGACAGTTCGATGGTCATTGAGGCAGCCCGAAATGGAAAACTTGATGGTAATGTAATCCGAATCTTAAAACCGATTGAATGTTGTGAATGTGGAAAACGTTTTGCTGATGTTGCATCAAGAGATCGCCACAATGAGCATTTTCACACAGGCCCAGTGATGGATGCAAATAAGATCATACCATCAGAAATGACAGTGAAACAGTTGAAAGAGGAATTGAAACGGCTCGGGAAATCGACCTCAGGTAACAGAGATCTCCTTGCCAGAAGGCTTGAAGGATTACTGTAATGTTTCACGTATAGTTAGTATGATATTTATTATTTATCATCAATTTTCAATTATTATTCATAAATTTTCAATTATTTTTCATAAATTTTCAACTATTTTTCTTTTTTGGATAAAATTTACTTGCTACATTTTATGTACAACTCAGAAACGATTTTTTGCTGTTTTCAATTTAGAGCCAATTTTTCACACTTTTGATAGCGCAGTTTAAGTTGAGCACAGTGATTTACAATCAACTATCTTCCTTGCTTGAAAATGATTTTTATGGGAAAAAAATTTCTGAATTCTAGAATTTATTATATTATATAAATTTTTGCCGTTCATTTTTAACATTTCTAAACTGTAATTAGGAAAAAACACCAAGCCATTGTAGTACAGTGGTAGTACATCCTTCTAAAGGAAGACCTTGGTTCGATTCCCAGCAATGGCAGATCTTACTTAGTATTTTTTTTTGTTAGATTTTTTTTGAATTTTAATTTCCAACTCTTGTGTAAATAAAGGAAACCATCGAGCCGTTGTAGCAAAATGGCAATGGCAGTTCTTATTATCCCGAAAAAGAAAAAATGCACTTCTCAAATTTCACGTTTCATGCCGGAAATACTGCTATATGTTATTTTTTGTCTATACTGTAAATTTCAGAGAAAACGAAAGTGAATTTGAAAGTTTTGAAGAACATGCTTTCAGCCAAAAGACTTGATCACATAATCTCTTAAACACTGTATTTCTCTTCTTTTTCTTATTTTATTGATTTTTTGACCAAACAACGACAATAACCCTAGCTAGGTAGTCTGTAACTGAGTTCAATTCTCAGTCTAGGGTAATGCTAATGCACATGTTTATCAATTGGAAAGAAGAATTGGCCATAGCAAAAGGAAGGTAAATGTGTGTTTTTATGCAATAAAAATTTAAAGCAGAATCTAAAGTTAAAAAGTTTCCTGATTTTCCAAAATAAGAGTAGAGAAACTGTCACTCAGGCTATATAGTATGGATAAGAAAGAAATGAGAAATTATCAATTGATGACAAATTATCAATTGATGAAAAGATGAAAAGAGAACCGCAATATTTTTGAGGAATAATTTCATTTGGCTGATCTTCCTAAAAAGGAAGATTGGCAATGCGCAGCCTCGCAGGATTCGATCCGTAACATGCAGGGATTGATGAGGTTAATTCAATCCCTGACCCGCGTCTATGCCTTGAGAGAGAAGAGTTAAAAAAGAAATGTGAAAAAGGTGAAAGAGTATTTTGGTTAGGTCTGGTTCAATTGTTTACTTAGATATTTATAATTATAAAAAAAGTTCACTCTCCAAAAAGGACTGAAAACAAACAAATACTTTAATTGTAGAAATTTTAGCAAGACTAATTTTAGCCTTTTAGCGAGTTTTCCCTATTTGCGCTAAAATAAAACATGCCAAATCGCTAAAATTTATCCGCGCGAAACCTTTTGAAATCGTGATTCGCTAAAATAAATCCAAAAAAAAATTAAGATTTTCCTGACTCGCTAATATACGCTAAAATTAGTCTCGCTAAAATTTCACTGACTTACTCTTAGAATTTTTCAATGATTAAAATGGAAAATAAATGAGATATTTTTAGTGGCATTTCAACTTTTGCAAACAAAAAAAATAAACTCTATATACTGAAAAAAGCTAAATTGTACAATCTTATACATGAAGAATGTTGCTAATTTACACCTTATAATCTAAATAAATCTCTAGTTTTGAAATTTCAAATAAAATATTAAAACTTTACTCTCAAAAACTTCTGTAACTCTCGTTGGCTGACCTTGGCTGGTTAATACAAACAATCTGCCCTGTTATTATTGAAATTATCTGCAAAACAGGCTTGAATAAAAAATGTTTTGACAATTTTAAAAATCAGAGTTCTAAACTTTACGTTCCTCTATTTTAAGAATCAGTCTGGGTACACAAAATAAACTTTTTGAGACTGTCAGATTAGAAAGAGCTTTAACATTTCAAGTGAGCGCCTGGGATAATTGTAAGGTGGCAATTTAAATTATTTTCCGTTTGCGTCACCTGACTTACAGTATCCTAAAAAACGTTTTAATCATCATTGACTACAAGTTTTTGATTGCTGACTTGATTCATTGGTATTTAATACAAACCACTGCACTGCAAACATGTTCAGGCAAGTTTGGGCTACGTTCGGGTCACAAAAAAATTTGTGCAGGCCATTATGAAACTTGAGCAAGAAAAATACCTTTTTGCTACCGTCAACAACTCGTCCCGAGTTGGAGCAGTTGATAGTATATCTTTCAATTGAAAACCAAAAAAAAAAGTTATATTTTGACTCCCCATTTAAATGAGAGGTTCTGTAATCGTATTGCATAGTGAAAGGTGTACGTACAGAAATTACAACCTCCGCATTTCCATTGTACGCTCTCTTTCGTTTTTTTGTATCATTATCAACAACCATACGAAAAAATCTCTTCTTTAAAAGATTTGATCCATCGAACCGAGTCGGATGGAAGACAAAAAAGGCAGTTCTTTTCCCTGTAATTGTAACTGTTGTTTTGGAAACCTTCTTTCTCTTCCCTGTGCCACGATACTCGTGACTCATCTCACCCCCATAACCAACACACAGGGCAAAAATTTTTGAAAGAATGGAGAGAGAGACGAAAATGCTCACTTGAGGAAGGAGGCCTGTCAACTTTCCTCTGCTAAGTTTGGCCTGAATCCTCACACCAATTTCATTGAGAAAATCGTCCAATATTGGGCCAACTAGAAGCAACCTATTGCCAAGAGAACCCTCATGCTGGCCATTCAAAGCACCACCATTTGAACAGTCTAAGGGCAACATATAATTTCTCCTCCAATCACACTCAAAAGAGATCAGTTTGACTTCCTGTTCTCTCCAAAACAATTTTGTACCTTTTCTCTCCGCCATTTTGTTTGAATTCTACCGAAGTACTTTTCCTCTCCGAATGAACTTCCCGCGAAAATCGACTTCCAAAGCTGCTTCCTGATTGGCCGATTGAGAAGATTACGTAATCGGAAAATCTTTTCCGAGTGGTAAACAAATCGCGCTTTTTGACCACCGTGTTAAGTTGACTTGGAAAAACACCAGTAAAAAAAGAAAGATTGATGATGTCAGTGAAGATCGAAGAAAGACTATTTAGGTTAGAAGAAATAATACAATAAGGGATGCTATTGGGACCAGAAGCTTTGTTCTCACTTAAGGACATTAAAACTTTAGAGAGTTCGAGTTTGGAGACTGGCGAGATGAGAAAGTTGTTAGGATTTCGACGTTCATTTGATAGCCATTCAGAAAAGTGATGACGTGTGAAAGGGTTTTTTGATCGTATCTTACCAGCAATCGTTGAGAAGAAATCATTGAAGCCCTCTGAGACTTCTTGAGGACATGAAGAAAGAGAGTCATTGATGTTGAGAGAAATACTAGACCTAGAATTTGAAGAAGATATGACTTCCCGGACACCTTGCCAAAGTTTACGAAGGTTATTAAAGTTTTGTTGAAAATAGTGAGAATAATGAAGTTTTTTACTTGCACGAATGAGTGAAACTATTCGATTACGATAAAATTTATATCTACCTCGAAGGAAAGATTTGAGATCCTTTGCAGAATCAGGAACGCTCAGATAGTCATTTTTGAGATTATCCCTGATTTTCATTGAGGTACGAATGCCACTCGTAACCCAAGGTTTCAGCAGGAGATCAGCTTGACGCCTAGTAAGTTGTTTCAAAGGGACATGCTTATCATACAATGAAGAGAAATGTGTTTGAAAAGTGTTAAAAGATGAGTCTACATTCCCCTTGTCGATTTCAAGAAGATTTTCCCAATCGAAACTGTCAAATTCTTCCTTGAAGCTGGCTTCATCAAAGTTAGACCATTCTCGACGAAAAGGAAGTTCAGGCTTAAATTCGGGACCGCAGTCTGTGTTTAGAACCAAAAACTGAGGAAGATGATCGGAAATAGCAACAGTAAGATTTCCAGAGACTGAAGTACAGTTGACAGGAGAGGTAAAGTTATTATCAATGAGAGTGCTCGAAGTGTCAGTAATTCTTGTTGGCAAGGTGATTGTTGGTAGGATTTGGTAGGCACCGAGATTGTCGAGAAACGCAGAGTGAGAAAGGTCAGTGTCACAAGTTAAAAGATCGATGTTGAAATCACCTAATAAGATAAGATTTTTATTTTCTTGGCAGGCTTTCTTCAACAAAGGAGATAAAAAGTTTTTATTAAAAAGATCAACATCAAGAAGAGGATGTTTGTAGATACAACCAACGATGAAGTTTTTTCGATTCTTCAAAACAATCTCAGCAAAGGTGGATTCAAGATTGCCGCTGTTAGAATTAATAAAATTTTGAAGATCATCACGAGGTTTGCCTTTAAGAGATTTAGAAATAAAAAGGGCAGTACCCCCAGCAGTGGAGACTGCTGGAGTATCAAAAGTATTGAAGCCGCTGATGGAAAGTTCGGTATCTTCAATTTTAGAATGGAGCCTTGTCTCAGTGATACCGAGAATACTGAAATTATGATTAAGATCAGAAAGTAAAGTTGTAAGATTGTCATGGTGTTTTTCCAAAGAACAGATATTTAGATGGAAAGCAGAAAAAGATTTTTCCTAAAGAGGCAGAGAAGAAAATTCTTGAGTACTATAATATTTGCAATTAAAGTGAGATACATGATCATCATAAGTTATATCGTCTTCTTGATCGTCGACTTGAGAATCAAAGTTAGAAAAATGATTAGATTTTGAGTTGAGATGTTTAAAATAGGATTTTAGATGACTTATGTCTTTACCAATAGGTAGTTTATCCTCAGTTTCAAAATTAGGTAAAGCGTCTTGCCTGCAGAGTTTACAGAGCCAGGTGTTTTTTATAAATTTTGGTTCAACGTCGAGGCACTTTGCATGGGATCGTCCCTCACATTTTTGACAAAAATGAAAAATTTGAGTGGTTCTAGAGATTTTTTTTAGGCAAACAGTGCACTTCGCACTTTGCATGCTTGAAGAATTGTTAATCTTGTGTCTCAAAGTTCAAAGGGATATATTTCCCGAGCCAAAACTAATGTCATATAATATCAATAAAAGAATACTCTATCACAATAGAAAGAAATGCGTAACAAAAATCAGGGAATTATCTACTTTTTAAGAATAGAAAATGTCTTTATAATCAGGAAAAGATTCAATCAAGTCATTCAGATGTGTTACTTTCATTACTTCATTGTAATTGTCAGCAAAACGCACGTTAATTGTCCCATTAAAGACCCAAAAAGACTCAATTGCATTCTTATTATAGAGTGATTTCACTCTTCCCCAAAGATATCGATAATAACTGCAAAGGTTATTGTTAATATACAACGTGTTAGAAAGATTCACTTTTGACAAAACTTCTCTCTTTTTGAATTCCTTTCCTTTTTTGATGAATTTTTCTGCAAATTTTCTGTTTACAAATCTGACAATAGTACGTTTTGGTTCGTTTTGATTTTTGTTTTGAGTGAGTCGATGACAGGCTTCAATATCATGTGAAGAGATTGTAATGTCAACAGCTTTAGCGACTTCGATAACTTTTGCCTCTAGATCCTGTTGTTTAACGTAATCAGGGATACCAGCTATTTCAATGTTATTTCGTCTTGTATATTGATATCTTCACTTCTTCATCAGTATCATTTGGTGATTGGCGTCGAATTTTGTTTAAAAGATTAGTTAATCGTCCTTCGGTTTTATCCTTTTTTTGTTCAAGATGAGTCTTGAGATGAATTTTGAGATGTTGAACTTTGAGATGAACTTTGAGAGGTTTCAGAGGCTTGCAATGAATCTTTATTAATTTATTCTTGAATTAATTTTCTGATCACGTTTTCCATTTTTTTTAACTGAGAGGAATGAAATAAAAAAGATAGAAATGCAACTTTAAGTAGAAAGGAATAGAATCAGAGAAATTCTTCTTGATATCCAAGTAAAAGAAATTAACCCCGACGCATCATTATGCATAAAAAGGTTTTAGGTCACATTCCAAATAGATGGTTCAAACTGAAAGACAAACAGCCGGTTGAAAAACAGTGCTAAACAGATGGAAAATTTTAGCTTGATTTAAAAGGGACACACACAATTTTGGAATGTAATTTTAAGCTGAACATTGAACAATTAGATTCAGATTCAAAAGACTAGATTAAGGAAAATTAAAACACTACACCTCTGATTACACATCAACTTACAGTTAATAATCAGTATCTGACATATACAAATAGAACACACCTGAAAAAACTTCCTTTAGAAATATTATATTCTTCAATACCCAAATCTCCCCCTTCAAAACTAAGGATGTTATTCAATGTGTTTTAACAGTTTTTTACAATTCCTTCAGTTACTATTTAAATAATGTGCATACATAATTGTTGATATAATTATCAAAAGTACTTCTCAAGAGTGATTTTCTATTTGTTGTAATAGAAATATGTAAAGATCTAGGGCATCAGAAACATTGTAACGCATGGATTGGTACCCATTTGAAGTTATTGTAATTCTTGCAAATTCCTTAAATTCCTCAGACATGTCGGATATATTGAATTCAGATGCTACATAGAGATCTTGTAACTCTTTCTGTTCAACATCAATGGAATAGCTTTGACTTTCTAACAGATGTGGCAAATAATTGTGTCTGGCCCCTCTGTTTTTGCTGTTCGATATTATTTGAACATTCCAATCATTCTTAATGGACTCTAGATCTTTACGAATCAAAGCCATGAAACAAAATCTGATGCATTCAACAATCACAGGATCATGTGCATATAAATCCAAATCAGTAAGGTCTTCAAAGAATCGTTTCCACCAATCAATCTTGTCTCTCTTGAGTATTGACCAATAAGCTTCAATTGTTTGGTTTTGGGGTAAAGTGATTATGCTAAATGAGTTGAGAGCTGTTTCTTCGTCAGTATCAAGATTTCTTATAGAGATATGGAATGGTTCTATCAAAGCATGTTCAGTTCCATCATCAACTTTAAGTTAATGAGGACAGTCATAGGCTGTCTATTTGCACACAACCACTGCTCTATCGGAAACACCGGAAGATATATCCAACCTAACGACTGGAGTTAGACAAGGTGGTCCAGAATCTCCTCTCTATAATTTATTTATGGCACCTCTATGTATGCACCCAAGGAACAAGTGTGCAAAATTTCAGCCAAATCCGATAATTTTTGAAGTCTACAGTTTTCGGACATAGAATAGAAAGAAAGATAGAAAGATGACAAGGGATTCTGGATTTATAGCCCAAAATCAGGAAAACCAATATGTTGACAAAAATTTTAAGAAATTTGGATAGCTGTTCTGAACATACCTTCTATTTTGAGATGGACAGGTAAAAAATAACGTAGGTGAGTCTGGAGGGGAGTCTGGAATGTCCTAATAAAAAGAAAAATGATTGCTTATATGATTACTTATTATTTTCATAACTTTTAACACTTTAAGGAAATGTTCCTTTGCTTTTAGTGTTCTTCATGATCTCTTTTCCATGAAATTTCTTTTGCCCTACCCTACCTTGGATATGTAACAGGCAGTTCATATTGCTCAAATTGTACAAATCATGGTTATTGACAATAAAATTTCAAACAACAAGTAAATATTATGATGTTCATCTGTCCCTAGATTCCAATCTTACCTCATACTCAAAAGCCTCACCAGAGAGGTGAATTATTTAGTTCAAATTATTCAGTCCAAAACTTACTTTCTAATTCAGCTTGGTTAGATTCTTCTTGACAGAACCTTCTTCTGAACTCAGCCATCGTGGAAAGATAAAGTTAAAATGTGAGTCAGAGAATTTTTTCACTAACCGCGTGCCATAGAACAGATGTCATTGGCTGAAAATGACGTAATCTTTCAACTAACCAATCAATTATCGCCATTCTAGCCCGTGTTATCTTATGAAAATAGAAAACAACAGGCTTGATACTAATCCGAAACGGAAAATCGGGAAATTAGTCTGTCTTTCTTTCATCTCTCTTTCCTCTGGTCTACAAGATTTCTACTCAAATCGACTTTTAATGCATCGAGAGCGCTAGACAATATTACTGGGGCGATCTTGCTGACAAAATGAAAAACTTCTAATTTCTAGATTCTCATTATGTTATTATGTTATGGAATCACTTGAATTTCAAATAGAAGTCACCTAAACATCTAAAGAAATCATTAATTCTATTATTTTCAAGCTCCAGGGCATAAAAACTAGGGTACTCCAACAGGTACACCAATGGAGTAGTCCATGGATCGGATCCATGTTTTCCACTGACCCAATTATTTCAGACATCTTCATGAAAAGATTTGAATTGGGATATGATTGAAACTGCTTCATATCAAGTGTCATAATAATTAAAAACTTTTTCTTTGCTCTCAGAAATTTTCATCATAAAAAAGTCCTTACAAAAGCCATGGAACTCCTAAGTGACATTTAATCTAAAGGGAAATCAGATATTTTTTTATCTTTGATTTTGAAATCATTAACTTTTGCTTGACGTTCTGTTTTCGTAAAGCGAAGAAATTTCAAAATGTATAAGAAATCGACGACTCCATTATTAATACAGAATTTAAAAAACAAAATAATAAGACCTCCAATATCACCAAGAATTTATTGCCAGTGAGTCATAACAATAATGTCAAAAAAGAAGGGGATGTTGGAAAAATTAAAAGACAGATAAAAAGTCATTTGTACTCGATTTTGTAATACTTTTGTAGTAGTTTCAAAAAATCTCACTGGAAAAAGTATAAAGATATCTGCTCAATACAACTTTTCACAAAAAAAAATAAAAAAAAAATAAATAAAACTGTAAAGAGTAACATCGTAGCATGGACTTAATAACATAGGGGTATTACAATGGTATTTAAAAGGGTAACACAGAGTTTTTCATACAGGGCTTTTAAACTGAAAATAATTTGATGAGTTTTAAAAGATCTATCTAGAATTTTTCAACGTATCCTGTGAAAAAAACCCTATTTCAATCATGAAGTCATAAAAACAATAACACATTGATGTGTAGTTTTTGTAATAATGTAGTCTTTCTCGTCATTGTTTTGATTCTGTAGTTTTGAAATATTACAGTAAATGTGACATTGTAATATGGACCTTTTGATAGTTTAGGATGTCATAAGTGGTAAAGAATAAAATTCATTTTTACAAAAATATCACTATATAATTTATAATTCACTACTAGTTTTCATACATTCATGCAATCAAAAAAGCAAATCATGCAATGACTTCAAACCCCTTGAAACATTCCAATATTATAAGGCAGCGATCACGAACCTCTCCATGTATTTCATTTAGCCAGTAAGTAATATTCAAGAAATTTGAGGAAAATTGTTATAGAATCGAAGAAAAGATTTGTTAGTGTTTTAGTTGGATAAGGTTTTTGTTTGCCTGAAAGATATAAAGTAAGAATATATATAACACTTTCCCCTAGTAAATAAAATATGACAGTATAGCTAAAAATATAAACCTAAGAATAAACATATAACACTTTCCCCTAGTAAATAAAATAAAATGTTAAAATATATATAGGCCTAAAATCAAGTGAAAAGAAAGTAACCAAAAGCAAAGGCTACTTCATAACAAAGTCATTAAAACGTTTTGGGGTTTTAGAAACCCTTGTACTTCTACGTAAGCTTGGTGATTCATCAACAACAGTGCCCTCTTGAGTATTCATATTGTTCTCAGGCTCAAGAGGGGGTGTAATGTGTGGAACACTTTGTGTTTTGGGAGGGGGCTCTTCAGCGAGTACTTCAGAGTTCAAGATGTCCGTTCGTGTGTTCTGAACTGGTTCAAAGTCCCTTAATGTTTCTGGGTGTTGGGCAATATCTCGAAGATTTACAGACGTTTCAACTCCAGATTGAAGGCGAACGTGTGCATACTCTGGATCGATAGGTTGAAGAGTTGCATTTTTCAAGTCCTCCTTGAGTACATTGAATGCGTCTAAAACTGGTTTTGGAACTGGAAATATTGTATTCTTGTTGAGTGTACGAATTTTCTCTGAAAATTTATCAATGAATTTACTGTAGTACGAGAACATTCCTATGACTCGTTTCTATGACTTTAGATTAGTAGGTGGTGGCATATCAAGTAAAGGTTGAAGGCGACGTTGATCTGGAAATATCGAGTTATTACTAACAATGTATCCAAGGAGCGTGATTGAGATAGTTTTATCTGGGTTTAACGTAGGGTTGTACTTTTCTCTAGCGGCATGAGAATTCTTGACGTTTTGATCATGTTCTTCTTTGGATCGACCGGCAATAGTAATGTTATCAACGTAAACAAAAGTATCTTTTAGATTCTCAGTTTGGACGACCTTATCCATTGTACGCTGGAAGGTGCTAACACCTTTGGTGACTCCAAAGGGTATACGGGTGAACTCCCAAAGTTGTCCATCAGCCTCAATGCAGTGTATTTCCGGTCTGATTGTTGGATTTGTACTTGATGGTAGGCTGATTTAAGATCAAATGTGGAATAGTACTGGTATTGTGATAGTTCTTGCACCATATCGACTGAGTTTGGCATAGGGTAAGCATCTAGTTCTGTAAAAAGATTTATAGTTTCACTGTAATCAACTACCATTCTACGTTTATCTCGGGTAAGTTATGGCCTGTCCATTTTTTTTGCGTTCGCACACGCGGGATTTGTCTTCAGAAAACGCGTTTTCTAAGTTCCTTATTCTGATTGGTCGATTTTTTTATGACGATGCGTTTTTCATTATAAGATATATCTGTCCTGCCGTAAACCGACAAATTCGTCAAATTGAACAAGAAGCTTTCTGCAGTTTTCTATTTGGCTGAAAAGGTAGCCGCCATTTTATATCTTCGAGCTGCAAGAATATTTCAAGAGCATTGTCTTCAAATATCACAAGAAGTGACAGCAAGTTTTACATCAAATCTAAAGGGTATCAGGTAGGGAGTCATTATTCATGATTTAGAACTTTAATTGAAAATAAATTCGATAGTTTTAGCTACAAAACGACTAATCAAAGTTGGTGCTCAATGTTGTTGTGTTGTAGCTTCAGTTGAATATCTCTTGGAGCTTATTCAAATATTTTTTCTTTTCTATCAAACGAAATCTAAACCTAGGGGGATTGAATTTATCTTCTATCTATGGTACTGTAGATAGTTCATCCATGTTGTACAATTAGTTTACTTTCTTTTGTTTGGGACACACACACCCAACAAGTGCACAAACAGTCCACCAGTTTAGGGACCATTCAAAAAGTACGTACGCTCTGTGGGGGAGGGTACTACCAAAAGCGTACGAAAGCGTACGAGGGGGAGGGGGAGGGGGAGGTCAGGTAGAAAGGTACGTACGCTTTGACATTTTTCAATACAACGAAATTTCAGTCCAAGTTTGGTTAGATCTTCTGATTATATCATCAACAAAGACAAACAGAAGTTGAACTTATTTTAATTTTTCTCAAAATCCCTTAATTTACCTTTGTATAGACTCTTTAATACGATCTAAAATTTATTTGAGGGGGGGTCATTTCAAAAGCGTACGTACGTGAAAGGGGGGGATGCCAAAGCTTACGAGATCGTACAAGGGGGTGGTCAATTTTCACCCTTTTTGAGCGCACGTACATTTTGAATGGTCCCTATGTGATTTCAGACACAATGAAATGACTGAAACTATTTTTAGACTGGTTTGGTAACAATATTCCCTTATCATTTTCCTTATCTATCCCTCACTTTGCTCAAAAAAAATGTATCATAATAGAATAGAGAAGTTTGCCTATGGCCTATGCTATCAGCATAGTATAACATTGTTTACATGAAAATAAGCTTTCACAGTAGACAATTTGATTCCTTGTAGTATTCCACAAAAATCAATTATTTATCAAATACATTCTCAGGCAATGTCAACCGAACAATTGATTGGAAAGGTTGGACACCGGAAGCGAGGCGAAATATTTTATTTTTTTTTGAAAATTAAACACTAAATTTAAGATAATAAAATATAATTCCAAGTTTTATGTAATCAAATTAATCAAGAAAAAATGTAATACCTTTTTATTAGATTCTATAGTTGAATTTAATCGTTCAATTGACTTCAATAAACTTCAATTAACTTGACAATAGAATTATTTGGTTGACATCGCCTGGTGGTTGTAATCAATGAAATCGATGAGTAATCATTAGATGATAGATTGGTTCTGATTGTTTACATTATCAATTACAATCAATACCTAATCGATATAGATAATATAATTAAGGTAAATAACATTGTGACTTAGTCTAAAACACAGTGACTATCGATTATCGTCGCTATAGATCGATTTGATGTTATTAATACAAGAATGACCGGTTAGTGAGGGCTGTACTGAGAAATATTGCCCGAGGTCAAGTAACGACCAAGCTTGCGAGGTTGTTGCATTGACCGAGGGCAATATTTTCAGTACAGCCCGGAAGAAACCGGTCATTATTGTATTTGTTAACCGTTTTCTTCAGCTTCAATTGATTTTTAGCGCTTTATCCAGAAAACATAGCAAAATAAAGCGAAAGAACAAGCGAAAAGAGCTAAAAAATTGTTATAAATTTTGACGTCAGAAATAAAAAATGAGAGAAATGATGTCAACGCATTGTTATTTTTCCTTTGAAAAAGTGACGTCACAATGAAAAGAAGCAATTGCATTGCGCAAAAAGCTGTGTAGCCCGCATCGAAAAAGTAACCGGTTAACAACAATTAATAATCGATTTATAGTCAATCATATTGATAGGTATGGTAATCAATAATATCGACTTAATTGACAAGTTTGAAAAACTTACAAAAATTGAATATGAAATGATAAAATGATAATTCATGTCTAACTGTATTGGGTTGCAATGGTGTATAGGTTGGTATTTTCAGTTTGGACAGATTTTAATGTTTTTTTGTTTTTGTTTCAGGCTTTTTTTACTGATGGCTGACCCTGGAACAAGCTAGGAAGAGATGACCGACTGATTCTATAATTGAAGACGATTTGTCTTTCTTCAAACGGTAATTGGTAGGTAACATTTCTCGTATTTGCACCACTTTTTTAAAAGGATAAATAAAAATAGATAAATATTATAAATTAAAATTATACTTTTTCTGTCTTGAAACAAGCCTATTTATAGCAAGACAGTTAAATCAAAAAGCTAACCTTAATTAATTTCTTTTGTAGAAATTAGATATGGGATCATTAAGGTTTCTTTTTTGATATTTTTTAGGGATGCAAAATGAATGTTAAACTACAAAACTGAATTGGTTGATATCATTGAAAGTTAAATCGATTCAAACTGAGAAAAAGAAAATCATCTTGCAGAAAGGTATTTTTGTTTATAATTTGATATTACCCCCTTCACATATGCAGGCTTTTGAAATAACCCCCATACCCCAGATTGAATGGTTTATACATGAGCAATTGTTTAAATTAGGGGATACTTGGAAAAATAAATACAACTTTAACTTTTTGTGTTTGTTGGTGAAATACAGAACATCCAGCCATAAACTTTCGCTGAAATTTGGTACTATTGAAAAATGTTGTGTACTCTCAAGACTAAAAACTAATAGACAGGTGGTCTGGAATTTTTTAATTTAACTAATTGGCAAGGGATGTAATAAGAATGTCTCTTGTGGAAAATTACACCCTCCCCCTCAGAGCATACTTTTTAAGAATGGTCCTAAATAATGTCCATGTGTTCTGTTTTCAAATAAATCTAGCTGTGTCACAAGTGTTCTAGTGTAAGTTAAAACACTCAGCATGCTCTAATTTCAAATTTTATTTTCAGGTCTCAAAAGCTAGTGGAAGAAGTGTCTGGATAGCAATTTTCATGAAACTTGATCTCTAAGGAAGGTAAGGATATTTGAATTTGAAATAATTCTAGGTTATTTTTAGACTGAGGTAATTATTGCCAATTATTTCAGGGTACATGATCTGGAATATGGAATTGTACATATTATATAGTTATACAGAGTTCTATCACCTTTTTTAAGGGGGGGGGTCGAACCATGTGAAAATGTTTCAAAGGAAAGGAGATCCCATTTGAAAGGAATTGACATAAATTCTAATTTTTCTGGTCAGGAATGGAGATTTTAATCGGTATTTTTAAACTATCTAATAGGAAATTTGCCCAATTTATGACCCAGTCCCCATTTTTAGGCAATATTAGTGTGGTATGTGAGTGGTAAGCAGTCAGATTGGGAATCGGAATTTTGCCAAGATGAGAAGATCAGGCCCATCCACACTAGACCACTTTCCACACTATGAAATTATGTTAATTTTATTTCTTTTTTTCATTCTTTAGACCTTAACGAATTGGATCGGACAGATTGCTCATCATCTTGTGACTTTTCGACGTCTTGTACTCTCGGGTACCTAATAGCCGCCCCCCCCCGCTTATTAAGTTTTGGGAAAATGTTTTTGAAAGTTCCCTCTTTTGTCATAATTCAACATTTTTCCACCCAGGACATTTTTATTCCAACTCCCCCCCCCCGCTTATTAAGTTTTGAGATTTTTTCCAACCCCCCCCCCGGCTATTAGGTACCCGAGAGTAGCGATCAAATTCATCAACCTTTACAGAACATCAATCCCATGTGCTAATGGCATTTGTATTTTGGATTTTTGTGAAACACATATTTCATTTAAATGTATCAACGTCGAACAAATTTATATGAAATAATTTTTTTTAAAAGCATTGAAAATTTTCCTTTCCCAGTCCCAGTCCCTTTTTGCAGTTTTACGAGTCCCAGTCCCTTTTTGCAGAGAATGATAACTGCTGTTTGGTTATACATCCTTCAGCTAATTTCTCGTGTTTTCAATTCAAAAAATTTTTGGCCTCTAAAAGCTTCGAAGTAAAGCCTGCTTCTTGGATAGCGCTATGTAGAGAATAGAATAACTTATTTTGGAGAACTGCTTTTCTAAAAAATGTCCAATTGGGTGCCAGTAGAGAATTTAGGAGAGTGACCATGGGCTTATCATCGGAATTCGAAGTGCTAAGCCCCAGTTGACTTAACTTGCGCTTAAAATCGGAATCCGAGAGGCTTATCTCTACATTTGATTTTTAAAGAATGAAAACCAATTTGACCTAGTTCACACCTTTCATTGGGGTAACGTCCAATTGGGTGACAGTAGAGAATTTAGGAGAGTGAGCATGGGCTTATCATCGGAATTCGAAGTGCAAAGCCCAAGTTGACTTAACTTGCGCTTAAAATCGGAATCCGAGGGGCTTATCTCTACATTTGATTAAAAAAGAATTTGACCTACTTCGCACCTTTCATTGGGGTTATGTGTCCAATCGGGTGACAGTAGAGAATTTAGGAGAGTGAGCATGGGCTTATCATCGGAATTCGAAGTGCTAAGCCCAGACTTAACTTGCGCTTAAAATCGGAAACCGAGGGGCTTATCTCTACATTTGGTTTTTAAAAAACCAAATTTGACTTTGTTTGCACTTTTTATTACACCCCTTTCTCACAGACGCTTTTGGGAACTCTTCCCATTGGAAAAATTGGCTAAAATATCGGCCGGGGTGGAAAATTATCCTCCAGCTCCAATTTTTATCCCCACTGAAAATTATCAAATAAACCAATCCTCATTGCAAGATATTCACTATTTTTCCCATCGCCACTGAATTTTCTGACTTTCAAAGAAAAGAATCCCCATTCATAAAAAAATATGTGAATATCAATCCCCATTGAGTTTCAGTCCGTTATTTTTATCCCCACTGGCTAAAAAATCCCATCGGGTCTGTGAGAAGGGGGTGTTTCATTGAATTTGTGACAGTATAGAGTTTGACTTTAATTAACCCTCTGAATAAGTCTAATAATTTTACGCTCCTTTGCTATAGGCCACCACGTAATAAGCAAACCAAACTTTCATCAATAGATAATAGAAGGATTAGATAGAACTAAATATGGATAAGCCTTTCTAACCAACATTGAGATGTTGGGAATTAATTTGACGGGGTTTTCGTAAGGATTAGCTGAAAACGCAGTGGTCTTGATCTATGGCCATCTATGGCACTTTTGAGGCCTAGATGCTATGAATAAAGGTGAAACAGGCTTGATACTTTCAAAATTGAAGGCTCCATAAGATCTAGCACTGGTATCCCCATTAAAACTCTAACCCCCCCCCCCCCGTTTAAGAATATTTTCAGTTGTCAAAGAGAAGGCACCTTATTTTGCTCTAGATAGCCTGATTTTTGGGTTTCCAGAAGTACAATTTCCAATTATTAAAATATTTAAAAGTGGAGTCGGATATTTTCAATGTTCTTTCAATATTTTGGGAATATAATTATCCAAATGTGCAATATAATTATCGAACTTTGTAAATTGCAAATGATTGATAAAATAGCTATACAATATAATAATTTATGAAATATTGAATATTACAAGTAGAAATAAATAAATACTATATATATGGAGAAATAAAATCCCTAGGCGGACGAAATAAAATAAATTTTTGAAAAAGATAGTAATTATCGAATTAGCTATTGAAAATAGAAAACTATGGAATAATTTAGCAAATAAAATAAAATCTAAAAAAATTTTTTTTATATCATTTCGGGAATAAATAAGAAATTAAAATATCAAATAGAAGAGTTTTTCCATGATTTCAAAATGGCCTTTTCTTGGTAGAAGATTTGGATGCAAGTTCATTAGCATCAGGTTCGTAACCATTCTTGATAAAAAAATCTTTTTGCCACTTGTTCACAGCTTTTCCCTCTTGCTCGTATAAAGCTTTGATTTGTGGCTGTAATCGTTCTTGAACTGCACGGCAAATCTCACGTGAACGAATACTCGCAGTTTCTCGAAAGTGGGTACGGTGTTGGTCGAAATTTCGGACATCATCACACATACCGAAATTCACGTACAGACTTTTGGCGGTGGAGGAGGTCAAAGTATGCGACAGGTCGTGTTTGATGGACTCTGGAGAAAAAATAAATAAACATAAAAAACACAATGATTGAAATGTTAATAAGTCTGACGGGTATTGATGTTGGTATTTCTAATAAATTTGCAAAGGTTTAAATTTATTCTACTTTACAGTCCATAAAAAGAGTAGGGAATATAAAAATACCTGGGCATGCTGCGCTCTCATCCTTTTCTTCTTCTGTCACTTCAACGATACGTTCTTCTTCTTTATCTACTTCTTCTTCCTCGTCGTCGTCGTCTTTTTCTTCTCCGCCGTCCTCCTTTCTTGGCTCTTGCCCTTGAGGCTCAACAACTAAAGTATGAGATGCAAGTATTTGAAACAGGGGATATCATGGTGTAAGTTCAGCGACCTTTTGTGATTAAAAAGTTTGAATATTGATAAATTTTTTTTCCACTTGACTCAAAAGAATAGCTAATTTGAAATATTTAGCATATCGAACGCTTGGAATTTAAAAACATTATATACTCAAACTAAGTACTTGGATCAGTGTATCTGTCATCTAGTAGCTTCGCAGCAATCCCGGTTGCTTTGCACTCTTCCCAGTCAACCTTCAAATCTTCATAAAGCTGCGAAAGTAAAAATAGCAATTCAATCAAAGTCGAAATTTTCATACGATAACATAACCTTAGCAAACATTCAATTTTGGTGAAAAAAGGTCATTTGTTAGTAGTGACGAAAATTGAAAAATTCAAAAAAAAAACAACAACGAACAAATAAACCAAAGTTGTCACTTGCCTCATAAAGTTTAGTGTTTGTGAAATCTTTAAAGATTGGTCCTTCTTCTCGAAAGTCCACCTCATCATCACCATCCATAAATGTAACAAAGTTACCGTCCCTTTGCCACCAAACTCTGTCACCACACTTCAAGAAGTCAGGGATTTGCTTAAGGAAGGCATGCCAATGATTGATATCAATCTCATTCACCAAAAACCTCGTATTTTTACCACGATCTAAATGAGAATAGCATTGATCTCAAAATTATTCGAAAATTTAAAAAAAAAAATACAAGACATGAATTCTCCTAATCGAGTAACAACCCACTAAAAATGTCTAATTTTTCAAATTCTAAGACCTCTTAACTCAATTCGATAAGAAATTTAAAAATTACTTGTCCATATACCTAAACCTTTTGCTGCATTGCTAATTTTGCTGTCTACACCCGACTTTCTGCTGCCATTCTTTTGTTGAAAATCTTTCTCTGATTGAACTCTAAAATTTCAAAATCTGAAGCTAGTATGATAGCAAAGCCTCTGAAAAATCATACTACTCAAAAATAAGTGTCTTCGATTCAGTAGGTAAACTAGTTAAAGGTCGATAAACTAATTAAATGTTACTAGAACTCAATCTTATGGAAACCTTCAAATTAAATCTAGAAGAAGCTGTTTAGACATATACTAAATTCTTGCCTCTGTGCAATTACGAGATTCTAAAAGTTTTATCTGAAAATACTATACAATCTACCTTACTATACCAACATCTCGAACAGATTCCACTCCTCTCCCTGATGTAGCCAAACCGATCAACCGTAAGGTCCCGAACAAACGCTCTTCACTTTCAGTATGAAGAGAAGAGGGAGCGATTATCCGTTGGACGAAGGCAAAGTGGTCGAGGATGGAATGGTAGTATTCCCCGTAGAACTTAGTTAGTTTTGGAGATTTACCAAAGATTTGTTTACATCTGATAGCATGAAGAAAAGACATGGTATAAAGCCTTAAAACTGATTTTGGCGAACGTTTCAATGCTGGTTGGTACACAAGCCTTGATATCTCGATCAACGAGTATATCAAATCAGAGACTTCTGATGGTAACTTTGGTTTCATCAGGCGATAGACGAGGATGACAGACAAACGAAAATCAGCACCACGATATTTGTCTTTGTCACCCAAAACAATTGCAACTTCGTTTTCAAAATCTTTTTTTAAGTCGTCGGACAGGTGAAGAGGCAATAGATCCCAAACATTACGGATGTGACCTTTTAGGTCATGAAGTGACTCTATAGGGCTAACCTGAAAATAAATTTTCAAAGAAGGATAGCCATGGAAAAAAATGGAACATAAAAAGCGAATAGATTCGCATTAATTATTCCATTTTTTTCCAGTACAAGCTGATTATACAATATAAAGTAAAAAAAGAGTAGTAAAAATCCTTCTAAATAGCTACTTCTTTAGATAAAAAAATGTTGTCATATGTGTAACAGTTGTGTTTCAGTAAATTGTCCTGGATGAGATTCGAACTCATGTAGGGACTTTCGTCCAGGCTCTACCAAACTGAGCTACCAGGTCTTTAAATAGCTCATGGGAGCAAAGGTTACGTCATGTCATGTCAAATGTATGTCAAGTTAAATTGAATTTCAAACCTCATAATCTGAAAGATTTGTGTCTTTTAATGGCAAATTGACACATCCAAAACACAGCGCAGGCGCTCGCGAGACACCAGCCATTTCAGATTTCAGCAAATTCTCCAGGTCAACCTTGAGGAGACGCGAGTCCCTCTCCAAAAGATTTCTGTCAACCACCTCATTGAACAATTCATTTGCTTTCAGCTTTGACAATGGGCTCATCTCGTTTTCTTGCCTACCTCTTTTCGTTTGAGTGAGCTGAAAAAAGAAAAGCTTTATACATCCTTTGTTTAAACCAAAACCAATAACATTGCTCAATGTTAATGATAACAGAGGTTTATACAAGTAAAAAAAAACACGATTTAAGTTAATTTCATACTCAAGTTTTACTGAAGTTTGCCATCCTGGATGGCATGAAACTTTGAGTATGAAATTAACTTAAATCGTTTTCTTTACTCAAACTAGTAACTTTGAATATCCAATAGCTATCTCATATTTCAGAATAAGTAAGCGAGTATGCTTAATGAAAAGTTGGTTACATACTTTCTCCCTTCTCTGGTCTAATGATTTTATTTGGTATGAAAATGCCTTGCCCAGATTTGAAAATTGTGTTTTAGGACATCCACAAAGACATGGGTAATTTCCACCAATGCTGTTGCCACTCTCAAAAGCCAATTCTGGATGATCCCCTTAAAATAAACAAGAATAAAAAATAGTCTTCTTTTTAATTCCTAATCGTGAAGTAAAAGCTTCTTGGTTCTAAATTCTATTCAATCAAACGTAAACTTGCTGAAAAATTACACACCTTGATAAAACCTCATTTTATCATTCAACTCAACACCATTAACCAAAAGTGGGACAGACATCTCAATTATATCTTCCCTTCTTGCCAAGGAAAAGGAAAGCTTTTCTTCAATCGTGTCGTTGCAGTGTGACAAGATATATATCTCCGGCTGCTCAACTTCACTCTGTACATTTACCACTCTCTTTGTCATATTGAGCACCTAATGTAAAAAATGAAATATTTCTCAAAACAGAATGCAAATTTATTCTGTTTTTCTTATTCTATTGCTTCAAATCAACTGTTTGGGAAATTCAGATTTATCACAATTTACTCCATTACGTAATTTTTTACTAAAAAGGACATTAATCGAATTAAGCTTTTTAGGGAACTGGTAATAAATTTACAAGGTGTACATTTTCGTTACTAGTCTCCTCAAAAGCGCTAAGGGTTGACAAGTCTATAGGGAGCTGACATTCAGATTTAAATATACCTCCTGGTCGGTGAAGAAAATTTTACTGTCATACAAAACTCGTGTTGTAAATAACATGAATCCTTTGCTCAAAAGTGATGAATGATCACCCCAAACAACAAAGTGACGAGTATACGATACCATTTCACGCAAATAACCTTATATAAATAAAAGATTAGATTAGGATATCATATCACCTGTCAAGATATAGTACTTAAATGACCAAACTTTAAAAACTTCTTACTTTAGAAATATCTATTACACGAATATACTAGTCATAATAAAACCCCCTTAAACCAATCATGGTGTCCTTGAAAAAGCAATAAAATTTGTGTCAATTTTGGCGTGTTAATTTCAAGGCCGTTGAATAGTTGCCTAGTAATATTCGTGTAATAAGGTAATGATTTTTTTAAGTGTTTGATACTCACCCATCACACCAAAACTACCTTCAAATGGAGAAAGGATAGGAAAATTTCCTTTTTGAAAGTACATAATATGTTAAAAATTTTATTGAGTTAGTACCTTTTGCTTTATGTTCTTGGAAAATCTTTTTTCGAATTTCAATCAAGGGAATCCTTCGCCCCTCCACTGTGAAAGTTTCAACCTTGATTTCACCGCTTTTCATGATGACTATTCTTTTGAAAGTCTTTGGCTCCAACAATTCACCCAAAAGAAATTTCCCATCTTCCACCATTTGGTTCATTTCAACACGTAGCTTTTTGTAGGGACGAGGTTGTGGAAATGATACATCTCCACCCGCTAAAGCAAATAAATTTGAAAGTAAACACTTAAAACTTTAATTTCAAACATTTTCCAGAAAGTTTATTATAAAACCCTCCCCTAAAACTCAGGATTCATAAACACTAATATAAGTTTTCTAAGAAGACCTGAAGGTATAAAACATTTGTGACTAAAAATAGTTACTCCATTGGTGTTCACAAAAGGTTGTTGTGAAAAAACTTTCGGGTCTGATCTTTCCAGCATACCTAATTTTCTTTTGGCTCTCCTGTTATCTCTTGGGCCCTCATAATTGTTGACAAATTGATCAAGGTTCACGTTCTGTTGCTGTAAAAACTTTTTGCATGTTATTCCCCTTGTTGTGTGTCTCATCCCATACTCTTCTGCGATCTTACTATAGCTTATCTGAAAAAAACAAACAACTCATTTTTCTTTTTCTTCAAATCCACAAAATGAAAATTTAAGAATAATTTCTAAAGTCAAGACTTATATCTCTAAAATTTATTTCTAAAATTGGCAGTAAAGCTACAACTTTGTTGAAAATAGAAATTTGAATAAAAGCAATCACCTTATCTCCAGGTTTCATCCCTTTGACCTTTTCTAGTAGCCCGCACCTATCAAATTGAACTTTGTCAAGATCTGGATCATGTGTTTTTGATTTCAGAAGACCATCAGCTTCCTTCAGTTTTCCTAAAAAGTAAAGTACAAATTTTTATTTTTTACGAGGTTGGTACTTATCTCCAAGGAAAACAGAGGAAAAGGAAGTTAAAGGTTAAGTAAATTGCACGAATGTCAGAAAGAAAGGCTAATCTAATTATTGATTGATTACTTAAAATAATGGAGGAAAATAATTTTTTAATATCCCATAAATTTTCATCAAGACTTGGCTTTTTTCTGATTTAAAGCGATTTCAAAAGGAGAAAATTAAAAACATAAATAAATCTGACATCTCTAAGAGCCATAGTGGAGGGTTTCAAAGATTTATTTCATTAAGAGAAGACATTTTTGCAAAATTAATTTAAGCACTTTGAAGAGAAATTGAGAGTTCAATGATAGAAAATAAACTTGGCGAAATTCTTTTTTTTCAAATCTTACAGGTAACTCAGGAAAATTGTCAGAAAATATATTTTTGTCACTATTTCTTCTCTTGAGGTATAATATGTACATACGCTTATTTGATCTCTCCTTAGCCTCAGCTTTGGTTTCATGAAAGAGACTCAATCTTTGCTCTTCATAGCGGCTTCCAGCTTGACGCGTCCCATACAGTGTCAAAGTGTCACGTTTGCTTAAATCAGTTTCAATATGGTTTTTCATTTTCCTCTGAATCTTTCTGGTTTCTCGCTTCTTCTCAGAAGAAGTGAGACGACGTGTTAAGTTTGACTCTGGCAGCTTAGATAGAATTTCAGTAAAAGAATGTGGATACATCATATTCCATTTACTGTTTACTTCCTGTAATACATTCCGACAAATTTCTTTTTCCATGCCAATGGATGGTCGGTTAAAGGACGGAAGTTCAATTGTTAGCGATGCCATTGGTGTGACAGGTGTTGAAGGTGAGCGAAGATTTGATGGGCCAGCCATTGAATTTTGTGGGGAAAATAATTGAGGTGATTGATTTGCATGGTGAAAAGATGGATAATTTTGAGTAAAAAAATTTGAATTAGATGGACCAGCCATAGGACTTGATTTTGTTGAATTATTGAAATTGGATGGACCAGCCATATGAGTTGTTGGTGTTGCAATATTGAAATTAGATGGACCAGCCATAGGAGTTGTTGGTGTTGCAAGGTTGAAATTTGATGAACCAGCCATAGGAGTAATTGGTGTTGCAAGATTGAAATTAGATGGACCAGCCATAGGAGTTGTTGGTGTTGCAGGATTGAAATTAGATGGACCAGCCATCATAGGAGTTGTTGGTGTTGCAAGATTGGAATTTGATGGACCAGCCATCATAGGAGTTGTTGGTGTTGCAGTATTATAATTTGACGAACCAGCCGTTTTAGTTGAAGGAGTAGAATAAAGGGACATTGATGGACCAGCCATATCAGTTAACGAAGTTGAACAAAAAAAGTTGTTGGGTAGTGGAGAAACAACATTTATTGGAGATGAAATAATTGGAGTTGGCAAACTGGCGGAAGAAACAATTTGATAAATATATTTACATGGTCCACATTCATATAAGGTGTGTAAACGTTTATAATTGTTGTCCAGTTTGTTCCACTTATCAATGCTAAATCGACACATGATTTGTTTTTTCATGGAAGTGTTATATATGTTCTTGTTTTTTTTAGGAATTTTACGAACCTTGCCAAATAAATATAAAATGTTTTTTGATCAATGTCTATGTGATCAAATTGTTCTTTAAAGTATAAATACTTTTCTTCTTTCATCGTGTGGTGAAAAAAATCTTGAACATAATAAATTGATGATTTCATATAATGACATTGAAAAACAGTTGCCATTTTTGATATTAATTTAGCCTAAATTAAAAAAGGTTTAAAGTTTCAAGGGTTGTCAACATTAGACCAACTTACTGTACCTAATCTGAAATCAAAATGTGATGATGATGTATGGCGTCCATCAAAAAATTGTTCTGTTCAGCTGTTAAAGATAAATACAGGCGGGCGGGCAGCGCTGGCGGATAGAAAGATCTCCGGGTTTTTGAAAATAACATCAGTAAACCAATTTCTTCTTCTGATGGTATCTGTCAGTCTGTTGTGTTCTTGCGAAGTATAGCTAAACTAACGCTGTTCTCCCTTGAAGTTTCAATCTAATTTATCAGTATTATTTCATTTGTTTATATGTTCGTTTGTTCGGAGGAGAAGCTTAAGAAAAAACTATGGTATGTTAAAAGCACAATTTCTTTTTTCCGGATTCTTTCCCTCTTCTTCGCATCGCATTGGAAAATCAGCGGAAAATATGATGCGGGCGGGTGACGCGAACAGAACTATTTTTTAATGGGCGCCTACTAATACATAGATCATAGAATTTAGACACTCCAACTTGATACAATAAGTAATTTCATCCAATCTATCAGTTGGTTATTGATTGGTAAAAAGGAAATGGAATGCATAATGCTGCTTTGAAAAGGAGACAGTCAGTAGACAGATTCTAGGAATTTTTGTTTTGAAATAATTTCTAAATCATTGTCATGAAATTATATTGAATAGTGCTCGATGATAAACAAACAAGAGACAAGAAATATTTCTATCTATATATCTATACCTTTTATTACCAGCTTTTTGTTATGTTTATACTAAGTGGAATGGAAGATAAGTTAAATACAAAGCTTTCTTCCAATTCACATCAATACGAGTATCAGCCACAGGCCAAAACTGGATATAAGGACAATCAACATTAAAAATCTTTCAACTTTTATTATAAAGTTGTGTATCCATCACTACCACTAACAAAAATCGAAAAAAGGCGCCGTGCGTAAAATGTTACGGCAGACGAAAATAAGCTTCATCCGCGCAAACCGCGTTTCTGGAACTATATATAGAAAGTATGACGTCATTAAGCCTCAAAATCAAAAAAACTTAAATAGAACGCATTAGCGCCGAAAAAGTTGGCGATATAATTATATTTTCTAAAAGCAGAGGTATCAGGCCATCTTCTGGTAGGTGTAACCTAATTATTTTCAAGCATTTCATGCGACTTTTTTAAGTTTATTTCCCCGTAAAAATTCAAAAATTTGCGGGAAAACCGTTATTATGACGTAATGGACGCGAAAATAATTAGGTTACACATCTCAGGTAAAACTTTAACATCCATAGGTCATATCTCAATAGTTGTTTTGTTTCGTATCTTCCGACTAATGCGATCTAAAAATTATGGTAAATTCGGTCCAATTTTGAGACATGCCATAACTTACCCGAGGAAGAGGATAAACCTGCAACTGCAGAGCCTAATCTAGAAAATGCAATGATTCGTGATAATCCAGAGAGATGTGGAGGAGTTTTGGAATTTGATTTTTCGCCAAAACTTTGATTTAGGCAAAAGTGAAATAAACATTGTATTTGCAGGAGAACCAGGAACAGGCAAAGGCCCTTTCAGGGAATTTATAACTCTCTGTATGAATAATTTTTGGAGACAAAAACGCCATTTCATTAAAGTTGGTTCCAGAAAGTGTAATGGAAAATCGTTACCACAAGCTGGGTCAGCTTGTAGCTGTTTCGATCCTTTACATAGGAAAGGGACCCCAATGTTTTAACTCGTCTGTTGTTGAGTGTATTTTTGATCATAAACCAGGCTCATTACTCGCATTTGACGATGGTGAATTTAAGGATCTGTTGTGAAAAATTGATGACGGAGATACAGAACCATTACTGGAACTGAACATAATGCCTAACACCTCATCTGTCAAAGATCTTTTTGCTGTTACCCACATCATTTACTCCAACGCAAGTGCCCTGTACCAATTCAAAAACGGTGTAGCCAGCGTTGCACCTGAATTGATCCAGAAAAAGAACTTCAATTTTCTTTAAAAGTTTTTTGTGGTCTCAAACAAAAAACTTACTCTCGAAGAGTTTTTATATCTTTTTGAATTCAAAAATGAAGCAGAACCTGGATCAAACGAGCATAGACAAATAAAGAATTTGATTTGCGAATTAACCCTTTTTAATTCTCTGAAGTTAGTAACGGGGACAAAGAAGATGTAACTTTAGAAAAACTGTTGTTTCTCTTCACCAGTACTGAAACAGTCCCGTTGTTTGGATTCGAGAAGAAGATTGAGGCGTATTTTGATGAAAAGAAATGGAGCATTTCCACTTTTGGACTGATAATAATTTTCCCATTACAAGAAACAATCAAAAACCTTGATATTGCAGTAAAATTTGGAACTGGCTTTGCCGATGTGTAAAACATGAAAACATGCTTTTATCTACTTTTTTTTCTATTTTCTGACCTTAGAGCTGGCATTTTCGAAAAAGTTTTGTTAATTGTGCACCTTTATTTACCTTATTTGAGCTATTTCTATTTGTTATCACGTTGTGTTATATTTGGCATCCTTGATTAGGTATCCTGAGGCTTTGGCTATCTCAAGAGAATTTTCAGCTGAGACAAAAAAGGCTGTAATTTATCATAAAAGTATCGCACTTTTTCACTTTTGAATGCGCTGGAATGCTTAAAGCAAATTTTAAAGTATGATAGCTCAAAAAGTTAGCCTATATCCTCTTTCCAATGGTGAAAAGTTTTTTTTTAATATTTTTAATTTTCTCACAATCTCAATCCAATCTTGTACACACCCGTCCTTGGTGTTAACCAGCAATAAAATTTGTTTGATATTGTAAAGATATACCACAATTTTATAAGTTGATGAATTTTCTATAATGGATAATATTTCACTCATAAATATCTTTGTAGCGAGCTCAAAAAGCAGCTTGATTCGAATTACATCAAAACATTATAGCCTTTTTTGTCTCCTCGGCAAATTTATCTCGATTTAAGCATAGTTTGCAGAGGAGTATGAACCTCCTGGATTTTTAATAGCCCCTATTATATCCTCCCCCTTCTGAAATGAAACCGAGTCAATAGATTTTTTACCTGTGAATAGTTTAGAAGCTTGCGTTACCTACTTTTCTGATTTTTCTGACCTTAGGATCGGCACTTTTCAAACAGATTTTTTACTTAGATTGACATAACCGTCGGTGGTGTCCATTTAAATAAAGAAACTGAACTTTTTTCGGCAGAAAAGATTTCAGTCACAGGGGAAGGCACTTGGTCAAAATTGGCTACGGAGACGTGCTGGTCAGGGTGCCTATTTAAGATTTGTATCCGATGGGGTCTACTTTTGGCTTTTATGAATAACATTCCGCATTAATAAAAAGTACTAAGAACATTTTCTCAAGGTCTTGCTAAATCAACTAAAATTTAGCTAGTTATTTGGCAACTATTTATTTATGTTTTGCTTTTTTTAAGAAGTTAGCTTTTGAAAGCAACATTTAAAAGCATTCTTTGATATTTTAACATTCTTTATTGTTGACATTTTAGCTAATTTTATATAGTGTTGGCACTTAGATTTTTACCTGTACATAGTGGTTCAAAAACATGCTTAATGTGATAACCAGGTGGTTCGAGATATTTGGCATGTGTAATATTTGTCCAGAGCAAAACCTCAAATATTTTATTTGAATTTATTCCAAAGTCGAGATATTTAAATTACAAGATTGCTTTTTCGTTGACCTTCTTTCTTCCCATTTAGGGTAATTCCAGTGAAAGATTTTAACTGTAAATAGCTTTAAAACTTGCGTACTTGCGTTATCTACTTTTTTGATTTTTTTTGACCTTAGGGTTGGCACTTTTAAAACAGATTTTTACCTGTACATAGTTTGAACATTTTCGTTATCTCATTTTTTTGTTTTTTTTTTACCTTAGGTTCAGCTCTATTTTAAACATTTTATAGCGTGATTGCTGTTTTTAATGATTTTTTGAAATATCGACATTAAAAAAAAGTCAGTTTTTTTTAAACAACTTTCAAACTACATTTTTTCAAATTTAATGTATGATAGCTCAAAATTCAAGTTAGAGCATTCTCTATACGATAAAAAAAGAATGAACAAAAAATTTAAATCCTGAAGCTCACAATTTCTCGACAAACCTGTATACTTTTTTTGGTGCACCCGGTACTAAAATTATTTTTGAGCTTTTTTACAGTACCACCACGTCACTAAATGTCATGATGTCTGAGATTTTAGTACCGACCCCCACCCCCTGGGGTAACTCAATGGTATTTTACATTTAATTATCATATGTAAACGTTTGCGCTTTTGTTTTAAGATTGATAGCTACCTCTGGAGAATACATTTACGTCTATGTAGATTTAATGTTGATAATTATTCCGTTTGAAAACGAGGCATGCAATGCTTTTTATACATCTCGAGAAGAGTGTATTGAAAACGGATAACTGCTCAAAATGTTTTGATCATCAAAAGTATGCGTCAATGTTCTCTTTTTCAAAGTCAAAAATATTTTTGAATAATCTGTGTATATCAATTCATTACTTTCAGGAAAAAGCATTTGCATGCCTACAGAAAATCAATCAAAATCTGAAGGACGATTTGGAATCAGAAAGACAAAAGAGCAAGAAATTCAAACGTTCGTCCGTGATGTGGGACATGAACAATCAATTCCTTTCCTACCGAAGTAGAGAACTCTCGAAAGTAAAGTTGGATTCAGTTTTTAAGTCCAAGAACTATTTCATTGGTAGATGCTGCAAGCTTCTCTGGTTTTCTTGGGTACGTTGACAGAGTTCTTCTAGATCAAACGATTAACACAATTGAGTTTCCTGAAAAGTCAATTAAAGGGGCGTTGGTGCTCAAAAGTACCTTGCTTCATACGATTTACAAAGTGACTCTTGAAAATGGGGAGTATTGTATCCTTAAACAACACAGGCGATCCCTGAAATATTCCGAAAAAATGTGCATGGCTTTGCTTGCAAGGGAGTTCAAGATTTTTCAAATTCTCGGAAGTCATAGAAGCGTTGCATATGCTCATGGTATTACTTGGTCTCAAGACGACCCTGCTTTGGTTTTGGGCTTTGGGTCGACTACAACGTTGAAAGATCTTCTGCGAAGAGTAAATGTAGTAGACAGATTGGTCGTTCAGCACATTTTGGAGGGTCTTACAGAAGCATTGGCCTTCTTACAAATAAATGAGATTATTCATAATCAAATTACTACCGAAAACGTGTGCTTGAAGTACAATGGGAAGTTCTATACGCCTTTCCTAGTCGGATTTTCAAATGCAATCAGGAAATGCAGCGAAAGAACTTTGACAATCCCTCAACAGGAACGATTTAAAGACGCCCATCACCTCCCAGTGGCCGTCCGAACCGGGAAAGTTCCTCCTTGCTTTAAATCAGATTTGTATAGTTTTACTCTCATCATCAGAAGGCTAACTCGCTTTTTGAGTGAAGAAAGTAAAAATAACCTCATTGAACTGACGGGAAATTTGATGGCGACTGACTTCCGAGTGGAACTTTTCCATCAGCTTGTAATTACTTACTTATCAAATTTGTAATTTTTAGACCTGACTTGTTTATACAGTGTAAAATAAAGAAAATTCACTGTTTCATTGATTTACTACCGTAAAATTATCCCCTGACTTTGGAAAATCATTCCTCACTTTGAACGGCCTTGCCTTCTCTTCTCTCGTTAACAATAATTTTCTTTCAGTTTGTAATTTATTTTACCAAAGTTCGGACAATTGATAACTTTGTATGCTTCGTTTACAGTATTTAAGGAAAAAATCCTTAACATAAATCTACAGACAAGTCTTCAGTAAAACGAGCCTGACATTATTTTCGTCGACTCGCCCAAAATGTTGTTTTGGATTTTCGCAATGGTACATGACATGAATTACTCAAAGTGTTATTTAAGCGATCAGTTAATTTTTGATCCAGAATATCACCTAAGTGGTACAGTGCAGTATCTTGGCAAAAAAAAAAAACAAAGACATTGATTTTCCGATTTTCATATCAAAGATTTTAAACATTTTGATTGTCAGTTACCCAATGTGTTATTTAACCCTATTGGCCCCAAGCATTTTTGACTTTGATATCCCCAGGGGGGTCGAATCTACCACCCTCGATTATTTTTTATCTAGAAGAACTATGGTCATGAATTTTGGTACACATGTTCTCCATCATGAAACAAATTTCCAGAAAGAAAAAAAAATTGATGGCGTCATTCCAAAACCGATGACGTCATCACAAAATTTCCACCTGTCGGAAAAAAGCCCAAATATATGGGTTACTAAACTGTCTATTACAATCGAACCAATAAAAATATTTAGATTCTGTATAAAGATTCAGAAAGATAAAAGTTTTTTTAACATAATTGCTGGTTTTGAAATTTCCATGAAGACTTTTTCTTAAAATCTATGCTGAAGATGAGTAAAATTTTCAAAATTAGATGACGTTATAAATGGACGTCATCATTTTCAATTTTCTTTTTTCAATTTTTCAAACTTATATTGTCGATGCCTATCACGTGTCAAAATTTGAAAATGATTGAATAAATAATTCAGAACTCTAGCGTGGTAGATTCTAAACCACCCCTGGGGCTAATAGGGTTAAGCGATGAGTTGATTCTTTATCCAAAATAGCACTTAAGTGGTACTTCGCGCTCAGAAATTAGCATTTCCTTGATTTTATTGAGCTGTTATAAAATTTTCAAGCGTTTTGTCAATGGAATATTATGATAATGTCTTACATGTCTAAAGCCTTTTCTGAAGCGTATTGATTTTTGCTAGCGATTTTAGATTTCCGTATATATATCTTTTTCCAGGGGAAATAATCTTAAAATCGCATCAATATTTTTAGCCTGAAACTTGATGTTTTTGGTAATCCTTACCCCCTGATTAGTACCAATGACTAATATAAAATCCAACAATAGAGCGCGGAAAGCTTACGCATTCATCCATATTGAATTTTGAGTAATCCGATATATTTCTAAATTTGCGAAAACTTTCAAAAGCGCCTCTCCAGTCTTCAGATTAAGGAAGATTATTTTCGAAAGTAAACTCATACCTCATTTTCACTTTTCACATTAAATATTTTGAAAGATTTTTCAAAGTCACACTCAAATGTCTGCACATGATGGCTAAAGTCAGAGTTATACACGCCGATTTTGTCGACCGACACAAAATCTTAAAATTTCCAAGCAAAATTCAAGCAAGAATCTGGCTAAAATCTGTGTTAACAGATTACACAATTTTGAAAATAGGGTAAGTCGTTGCGATCTCAAAAAAAATGCCTCTGAGATGAATGTCATTCTAATTGTTCCCGGTATTTTTCGATATTTTCAACCCCCTTGGACCTTATTAGGCCCATCCGTTTATTCAATTTTGAAATATTTTCAACTGTCAAAGGGAAGATCCCTTATTTTGCTTTTTGCTTATATTTACCTAGCCTGGAGGCCACTTAGAGCTTTTTGATATACTGGATGACGCTGATAAGTGGCCTGGAAGTATAAGGCACCATTTATTTTCTGCTCCGACAGTCTCTAAAATGGTCTGGAGGATTTCAGATGTTTTGGAAGCTAATCAATGAATGGGGTGATAATTTGTTTTCGATGTAAGGTATTGTACATCTCTAGTTTATATTGGTTCTTCTTTCTAAATCCCATTTTTCAACTCTTTAAGTAGTTTTTTTGTCAAATTTTGGTCAAAATGGCGTTTTCGTCAATAGCTCCTCCTAGTCTACTCCACTGAACTCAGCGTCATCAAAAATCACCAGAAAGCAAACTTCAGCCAGGAGTAGATTCTAGTCTAATATTTACCCTGTTTTGGGGAGTTTTCAGAAGTATAATTTCCACCCCCCCTGGCAATTAGTTGCATGGCATGAACTCTCTGATTCATGTCCGAGGTATGTTCTTGAGAAATTAAAAAAATCGATTAACAAAATGCTTGAAAATTCATAACTTAATAATAACTTAATAAAATCAAGGAAAAGCTTCTCAAAAAAGTATTTATTTTTATTATACTCAATACAAAATGTCAAAATGGATTAGACTACACTTGCCCAGCCATCGACCATTGTTTCGCCTTTTTTATACAGACATGCAGACATCTTCTTAACTTGGAACACACTCTGATTTTCCTTCTGACTTTGTACTGAAAAAGAGTCAGTCAAAATTTTGTTTCAATACTTCAATGCTTGACTTTTTACCTTAATGGAATGATTCTTGCCTTTTATCTGGTTTGATAAACTTATTTCATAAATTGCTACCTTCATAAAACCACAACATCTAGGATCTCTGATTGGGGGCATAATTCATTAATTGCTCTAAATTTTACTCCTAAAATGTCAAAGTAAAGTAAAGGTCATTCCAAATCCATTCATACAACAGATCTAATTTTGCTCAATATTATTGTAGGTTCACTCAGTCAGCTTTGCAATAATTTGGATATATTTACAGGCCTAAAAATATGGTTGAGTTTCTGTAGCAATATACATCAAAAAAATATGGACAGTAAAATATGAAATTATTGGCAGTAAAACACAAAAATATGTTCATCGGGCATGCCCGACGAATAAAAATTTTTAGTGACCAATAAAAATATGTTCATCGGGCATGCCCAGGCATAATTCTAAAGTTTAATGTCCTGGTCCTTAAATTTGCTTCTATACGGTCCTCAAAATTAGAAGTTGTGAATTACCGGTCTGCATTTTATTTTTTCTGGGACCATGCTTGTGGATTTCCGGAAATTATTAAGACAGCAAGACATCACAGAATCACAAGTGATAGGTAAGAGATATCTTTTTTTCTAATTATTTACCCCTTGTCTGTTTTGTTCTTTGGGTTTTGATCTAGGAAATTTTAATAGACAGGCTATAGCAGAAGAACTGGAAGACAGATGTTTTAAAAATGTGAAACCCTAGTCCAGGATCTGGAGCTCAACTATTTTTTGCCTTTGATAATCTGATGGTGGAAAAAATAGAGTTTATATCAAGAAGTGAAGATACTTTTTACGGCAGACTCTCTGACTATTAAAATCCTTGGTTGAAACACCCTTGAAAAAATCATTATTATTTTGAGGACCCCTTTTTATTTAAATCCTTGAACCGGGCGATTTGCGCTAAATCTGTACCGTGTCCCCTCCGAAATCATGAAAAATAAAGTTCATTTTTTAAACATAACTCTACTTTTCTATGACAGTCTATAGCCTATATTTCATGGAAATGTACCTTGACACCACCTTTTAAGGCTTAATAATAAAGATATAGGGGCTCATGGAGCTGTTAGAGCGTATGAAAATGGTAAATTTGTGGTAAAAAAAAATCAAAACTAACTTGCACTGGAGAGAGTATCACATATTATAAGGGTTGTAACAGGTGATATTTAAGTATCACTAAACTTAGGTGAAATCCTTTTTTTGTTGCATTCTTTTGATTGGCATGTAGATACCGAAAATGATTTCGGACGGACAAAATTTGCAAAACTAAAGGCTAGAATACATCAGAAAAACGTATTGAGGAAGTAAGGAAGCTGTAGAACAGCCTGAAATTGTTCGTATAAAGGCCTTCCTCAAATTAGAATAGATCTTAAAAATCTGTATCACCTTTTTCATCTTTTTTCAGGGTGATTTGCACTAAATTTTTCCTGTCCCGTCCGAAATCATTTTCATAAAAATCTGTTTTATTTCAAGTTTTGCTAAACTTTTTCTTTCTACATATTATCAGTAAGTATACAAGTAAATATACTACTATTCCAAATCGAAAAAACTTGAGAATCTTCCACTCTTTTTGTTCCAGTAGTGGTTTTAATACAATACCTATTTTTACAGGAAAATTGTCCCATCCGAAATCAATTCCTATTTTCAAGGTTAAAATAAAGGTATAAAAACTTACTTCAATTGGCCTGTTTGAACATTTTTCTTACCACTAGGTCTTGCTAATAACTTCCTGAATGTTAAACATTCATTTTATTACAAATTGAAACATATTTGAAAAGTTATGATTTCGGACAGGACAAATGATTTCGGACGGGACATTTTTTCTAGTACCCCTGGAATCAAATCTGAAGAGCTTTGAATCTTAGATTTACTCAATTAAAATATGCTCTATCCTAGATTAAAATATTCAGCCATTCAAATCTTTCTACCCTGCAGAATTTCAGAAATATTGTCAATCTTATTGTGATTTCGGACGGGACATTTTTTGGTGTCACTTCCAATCACCAATGCACTGGGACCTATAGAATGGTAACCTAATGGTAAAATCATACTTTTTGACAGGTTTTCAAACACATACAGATTGAGCTTACTCTCAAACTTTAAAAACCTTCAATAAACACTCTTAAAATAGGGGCAATGTGCAATGATTTCGGACGGGACACATTTTGGTGTCAAAATGGACGTAAACAGAAAATCACTGCTAGAGCAAGATGGAAAAAAGGTTTCAAAACACTTTTTTTGTAGAAAAACACATTAATAAATTGTCTATATGGAAAATCAAAATTTCAGGTCAAATACCTTCCTGGAAAGAAAGTGCTACCATAGAACTGAAGCACTTTTTTGCTAAAAATTGCCAAAACAAGGAAAAATTGACACAAAATTTATGATTGCAGACTAATGATAGACAGTTAAAACATGAAATTTTGCAGAAAGTGTACCATTACCAAGCTGTATCTGATGAAAAAAGAAAAAAATCATTAACACTTAACCTTAATGAGATTCATGCAAAAAATGATTTCGGACGGGACGGTACAGATTTAGTGCAAATCGCCCAACCCTTGAAATTTCAGATTTTCAGGCCATTTTCAGACATTTCAGATTTTAACTTTAAGAAATACAAAATTTTTTGTGGGATAATATTAAAATCAGTTTGGGAAATTGCATAGATCTGCAACGTTGAGTAATTTCGCATTTTTTGCATATTGTAATATTCCGCAGCGCTGCCAAATTCTGCAGCTTTATCGCTGCATAATTTCGCAGCAATGGCCTATGGACAAAAACCGGCATTGCAGGGCCTGAACCGGGGTCCCAAATTAATGTGCATTTTTAAGAACAACCCAAAAGGAAACTTTTCACCCTAGCATTAAATTTCTTAACTAGCGATTATATTCACAATCATTCTTGGAAGAAATGCTACTTTGTTCAAATATGCCATATTCTGCCTGATTTTGCTTATATTTACAAAAATTGGTCGTCATAGTTGGTGTTCATAATCGCACACTTCCATTGGGAACGTTGCGAAAAATTGCAGCACACGCTGAGGGAATCGTTGCAAAAAAACGCAACATTGCGGAATTTTGCAACATTGTGAATCAATGCAATTTCCCTAACTGAAATGAGAAAAGATACTTTTGAAACCCCTTGAGATATTTTGTGATACTTCGTTAGGCGAGACCAATTTGATGAGTTGCTGTGAGTTGTTTTACGGGCCCGACTGACCCTAAAATTTGAAAAATCGAATTATTTTGGCAGTCCATATTTTTATTTTCACTGATTTCATGCATTTTTACCGACAACTCAAACTCTTACTGTCAATTTATGAACCAATGAAGTGTGAAGTACGTGATAGGCAATATTATATAGTGGATCATGTTCAAAAAATCCAGGCTAGTTCAAAAATAGTGTGACATTTAGGGAACTCAAAAATTGAGTATTTCTTGAATAACTTGGGAAATATTTCAAATAAAACGTTGACATTTTATATGATGATCGGTATTTACACAAAGAACATATTTTGATGAAAAAAATGGTAAAATGAGTAAAATGTGTGGCTCCAGGTCCAAATATGTCCAAATATGTGTTTTGTCAGCCACCTCAAAGGTAGCTGGGAGACCCGACTTCTCTGTCTATGTGGTTTCAAAAAAATATCAAAGTATGAGACATAGTAGTAGCTGGAAATTATACAAGATGCAAGAATTAATCGCAGAATTTGATTGGCTAATATCTTATTGTTATGATTTGATAAACAAAAGTATGACGTCAAACAGCTCTATTGTTTCAAGAAGTGGCGCGAGCTTTTGAATTGTTTTGAAAAAATAACGGTTTTTTCTTTTGTGATTTGAATCGAGTCAATAATTCCATACTCTGTATTTCAGTGAAGTTGTTGGGATTTTAACAGGATAGAAATATTTTTGTAACAGAGTATGGTCTCCAGACTACCTCAAAGGAGGAAATGGTTTGTTTGAAAATGACACTTGAATCGGTAACTAGAGGTATCATATTATCTCAAAACAGATAAAGGAGCAACATTTTGAAACTGGTTGGTTTCAAAAAGCCACCAGTGTTGTCAGCCACATAAACGACTCATAGCTTATCTTGAAATATCTTGTAACCTAGTGAGCCACTTAATTTCGCTCCAAAACAATTGGAAAGGTTAATCGTTCTACTTATGCTTGGTGAAAAAATAAACTGTTAGCCACCAAAAATACTCATTTTATTAACAAAATTGTCAGCCACTTTGAAAATGTCACAAAACAGGCCTTTATTTTTGAACACGATCAGTGAACAAGGTGAAAAAAGGCGGCACAGACAAAGAATTTTACATTTTGCATTGTCAAAACAGAAGTATTGAAACCCAAAATTTTTTATTGAAAGATTTAAATTTACTAAAAACGAGAAAAACTTTTCTGTTCTATGAAATCTGCCCGCCTTTGCCCAAACAACATCATGCCAATATGTCACTCTTCTAACAACTTTACAAAAGAAAGCTCATTAAGTTATTAATGTCTCTTGAGGATTGCAAAAGAAGCCTATCCATCTTTTGTTTTTGTTGAATTCTGATTGGTCAAATGTTATAAGCCATAAGCTTTCTATTGTTTGTTGTTATTGTAAAAATTTACGGCAATGAGACATGTGCTCCATCAAAATTGGTATGAGAATTCTCAAACCAACTTGCCCAGATAAGCTGGGAATTGGAGCAGTCCCTCTCGACATTCATTTTTTCAAAATCAAGCTAAAAATGGAAGCTTTCTCCAAGGCTTCTAGATGTCCTAGTTTTACTATTTTTGGAGAAATTTTTAAGAATCTTTTTCTTTCTAGTTTTTCAGCATGTTCCCCAAATTATTGTGTTTTCATTGAATTTTTCTCCGGATCCATTGAAATGTAGCTTGAAAAGCTCGAATGATTTGGCGTACGATTGACACCATCTTATCTTTTGTCGCTTTGATTTTTTCTATTAGGCTGAAATATTTCAAATTATACTTTTCAATTGTTTGATTGATCACTTCGATTCAATCTATCACTTCGTATGACTTCAATTGATTTGATTGACAATTGAATTCAATTGTGTTTGATCGTGGGAAAAAGTATCAAATATATATCAACAAAAAAGATATGCAAATTCAATTAATTCGATTAATATTCGACATTTAATCAATAAATACTTTGATTACCTTTTTTGTCAAATAAAGAAAAAAAAACGAGGTATTACTTATTTTTTTTTACTTCAAGAGCAATCGACTACCAATTTTATTCAACCAACATTTTTATTAACAAAAGATGGTTGGAAAGATATTGGCCAAAATAAAACACCCACACTTCTTGACACAGACTTTAATATCATGTCTATACTCGAATTTGCTAATGGAAACGAGGATGACAAAGGAAGAGTGAGACAAGCTATCGCTGAGTTAACTACACGCCAGCTAAAGCAACTTTTGATTTTTGCTACAGGTTCGCCAACCTTGTTTTCTTTGAGTAACCGCAAAATCAAAATTAAATTTATGGATGGTACTGCATTTGGAGTGTCTACTTGTTTTTTCTTGCTGGCCATACCTCGAAGTGCACTGTCAGATGAACTATTAAAGCCCTGTATCGAATCTATTATCACAGGATCAGGGTTTAATTCCTCGTAAGACTTGTTAAGATTTTTTCTCACTTTCATTTTAAGTTTGAAATTTCTGTTTTGGCAAGAATTGCTGGTGTCATTTTTGGGCTTGTACCCCTCAAAAAAGACTACTATGTCTGAAGCCCATACCAATCTTCATAACTTAACTAAACGCACAATTCTTACGTTTTTGGAGGTTAAGCGACTAGATAGAACATAAGTTTGCCAAGCAAGCATTGTGAAATTTGACTTTAGTGAAGGTCGTCTTTTTTTAGTGGTCTGATCATTCGACGTTATTTTGACAAGCTTTTTTAACACTAAAAGATTTGACCTATTTTTTTACATTTAAACATTTTTTTGACATTGAAGATATTCTTACATTTTTAATTTAGTTGTGGAAAGGTTTATTTGGCATGCCTATTTAAACATTTTTTGAAGTTTTTTTTTTTTGACTTAGAAGGATTCTTAGTATTAGACCAGCGGCCTAGGTAGTGATTTGTGTCACTTCATAGGGCACCCCTTAGATCAGGGCAAATTTTTGATATTTTGCTCCTTACAGGGTGTAAAATTGGAGATAAAAATTTGCCTCTCGAATTTCCTGCAGCTTTCGAGTAAATTGATTTTTAGTTAATCGATTGAATTTATCAAGGGGGATCTTTGCAAACGATTTTTTTGAAGTCTGAAAGTGAAAATTCTTCGTTCTCTGACGTCATCAGAGAACGTCGAAAACGTCGCATTTTTTAGGCCTTTTCAGGATTTCAGACGCTGGTCTATATTTCAAATTTAGTTGTGGAAAGGTTTACCTTAAAATCCCATTAATTTTCGCGCCCCTTAAATTTTCACGCAAGAGAGGCGCCCGAAATAGGATATAAAATCTGGTTAAGAATGCACATCAAAAGTGAGTAAAAGCTCTAATTTCATGTTTTTTTTGGCACTCTTTATCGATATTTTCATCAAAGTATCCCTGAAATTACGAGATGCGCGAAAATTAAAGGGTGCGCTGTTTTTTTTAGAGGCGTTCGAAAAGTAGAAGGGATTTATTTTTAGCCGTGGAAATATTTTTTGAGCATATTTTTAACATTTTCAAAGTCTTTTAACCTGTTTTAACATGTATGATATTGTTATATTTTATTTTAGACATATTTTTAACACTTCAGTTTTTTGACATTGAACATTCTTATAATATATATTTAGAGAACCTATTTTATCGAGTTTGGAAACTATTCTAGTCGCGAGTTAGGGAGTTGCTAGTTTCGAGTTGGGGAGTTAAAAAATTACCGGCTACCGAAAAAGAATAACATACATCAAAAGTACGATTTTAAAAGTAAATGTAATATGAGAGTAATATATAACACATATAATACGTATAATACATATACCACCTGTAATATGCTTATTTGCCTTAAACACGTGCGCTGAGAGCATATGGAAAGCTATTTTCTACTGCCAATTCATATCCATTTATATTTCCTGCATCACATTGAGTATAAATATAAAATTCTTGATTAAAGTGACTTTAACACCATTGTATTTTATAATGTGATCAAAATTTTCATTAAAAAGTGTCAATTCCAATGATAAAATGACAAAAGAAAGTTACTTTTCTAGCTCTATAAGCTATCTCTACGAATTTTTTGAGGCTAAGATGACTGTCAACTTATATCCTTTTATACAATATTTTTGGGAATTTGTTTGACAATCATTGTATTTAAAGACTTTGTCAATATTTTTACAAGAACGTGTCATGTTGTCAGTATTATGACAATGACATAACAGTACTAAGTATTTTGGCTTTGCTAGCCAGCACCTTACCATTTTCATTATCTTAAAGTCAATAATATGTTTGGTACTGGCTAATTTGAAATTTGTACTTTTTGGCTACATTAATTTAAATTAGAAAGTTTTCGGTCGCCGTAAAGTTTTACGAACTCCCCAACTCGAAACTAGCAACTCCCCAACTCACCAACTAGAACATTACCTAGACTCTATTTTATCTTGTTTTTCACGTTTGATTTTTATTTTTATTTATACTTGATATTTTAGTTCTGATTAGCTTGAAACTTATTGAAACTTAGTTTTTTCTATTACTTGTGATTTGTGAAAAACTCAATAATTTTCTTTACACATCATATGAGTCCACTTATTTTCTTCAAAATTTATGGTGAAATGAATTCTGTCAAAATTATCTGGACATTTATTTTCTTGCCGTTTTGAGACTTTTTGGACCTACCTGGAGGTCCTATAAATTAACCCATGTTCGTTCATTCGTCCGTCCGTCCGTCCTTTCGTTTCTAGCTTTTTCTAGATCGGCTTATTAGTTTTTTCTGATTTTTGGCACTATGCAAAATGGCAATGCCCCAAATGTGAGCCCAATTTTCGGGAAATTTTTTTCCGGCCGAATATGCTGGAAAAACCATTTTTCCTTATTTTTTTCAAAGATGCGTATTAGGAAAGCTCAAAACATGGCCGAGTCCGATTTTTGAGAAGAATTTTTTTCCGGCCGAATATGCCGGAAATTGCCGTGTTTGCAGATTTTCACCGGACATTTTCCTTATATTTCGTTGTTTTTCACATAAAAACATAATTTATAACAATACCCACCATCAAGTATAAATCAATTGTCAATAAAACTGATTTTTGTAGCCTGAAGTTTCTAAAATCGCCGGAACAGTCGATTTTCGCCGGAAAAACAGTATTTCTTGAATTTCTCGAGCTGTACTTTATATTTTTTCATGAAATTTTGCGCACTGATGCAAAATGCAGGTACCAAAAAATGTGACGGAGCCTGATTTTCAGAGAACTCGTTTTCCGGCCGAAAATACCGGAAATACGCCGGTGAATCCGTTTTTTGCGTTTTCTTGACATTTTATTATTGGTTTTCCTGATTTTATTGCACAAAGATGTTAATTAGCAATGCTCAAGATATATGACCCAGTCCGATTTTTGAGAAATTTTCTTTTCCGGCCGAAAAAAAAAAACGGAAATCAACGTCTTTCCAGATTTTCATTGGTCTAATTTGTGCTATTTCTTTGTTTTTATTCACATAAAATATTGTTGAAAGCAATTCCCGATATTTTCTAAAAATTGCCGAAACGGCTGATTGTCGTGCCGGAAAAAAGGGTTTTCTTCAATTTCTCGAGTCGTGCTCAATTCATTCATGAATTTTTGCTTCGTTCAATAGTTCGTTCGTTTGTCAGCATCTTTCCCATTCATGTCTATGTATTCTCTCATTTGGCTAATTTTCATCATCAGGTAGGTTCAATCAGCATCCAGCTTGTTCGCTTTAAAAATACAACTTCTTTAATGATTTAGTCTGGAAATAATTCTTTGAAAAGGTTTTTTGATTTTTCTATTTTAGTTCAATTTAATGCTGAATTTACTTATTTACCTTACAGTATATGGCCCCCCAAAAAGTCTATCCAAATTGAAATTTTCTCGTGAATTTAGAAGATTGAGAACGTTAAAATTTTTTCTTGTAAATTAAGCTTCGACATGTCTAGATTATTTCCCGAAAGACGATTTTCTTTAAAATAAAGGTTTTGGTATGACTTTTATGCAATCAAATGATAAACTGACTATTCTAAACCCAACCTCGAAACCTCAAAAAACTGCAAAATGGTAGGATTTGGCTGAAATTTGCCACACTTGTCCATGGGGAGTCTACAATTGGGCCTAATGAATAATTTGAAGCCACTGAAGTTGAGCCCAGTGCGTTGCGCACGTTCGACTATAAACTTAAAAAAGACGTTATAGATGACGTATAGCTGTTTAGTAATAGCTGTTTTTTCTTTGAACTTATTCTGGCTTCAAGAGTAGAACAAAATACCTCGATCGGGAGACAAGGTTTTTGAGATAATACTGGCTGCGTGAATTCGTGCAGAAATATTGTTGCTCAGAATAACTTGCGAAAAATTTTCAAAGTAGAAATTTTTTAAATTTTCTCGGTCAATTTTAAAATCCTTCGGTCAAAATTCTTCCTTCTTTCCATAAATCCATTTTTAGCTTCTCCTTTTGCCCCAACTTTTCCCCTTTTCACTTTAAGATAGGAGGACGTGCAAAACGTGTACAACGGACGTTGAATGAATGTCGCGCTCTTGCAAAATCGTCTGCCCTCCGGGAGAAATCTCCCAAACGGGGTGCACGTGTCTCGATCGATATTAGCCTGTATTACCGCTTTGATGTAGCTGACGATAGTAGGGTTTGTTAAGTCAAGAAGGATTTCTTTCCAAGGTCATTTGCAAAAAGGCATACGATGAAGTGCAATGTATATAGCAATTTGATTCCCTTGGGGAGTTATTCGGGATAAAAATTGATTTCTTTCCAACTTTTTATGACAAGTGCAATGAAAAGCAATCCTTAAGTTATTGTTTCTAATAAAAATGTATGAAATACAAAACTAACTTTTGTAAACAATGAAAGCTTCTCAAGTTCTCCTTTGCTTTACAATCATGATCGAAATATATTGAGAATTTCGCTTATTTCCTCGTTTTTCGAAATTTGAAGTTCGGGCGAAAAAGTCGATTTGGGCTATCTGTTAAACGTAATCGGATGTGGGATGGGTTGGCAGATTTCCGGGCTATATTCTGAGCCTTATTGAACCATTTTTGAACTTTTGGATCCTAAGATCCTAAGGTCCTAAGTCTTAAGTGTAGCGCTTCCATGATTGTAGAACCCTGTTCATAATGGGATGGACAAGAAAATCGCCTTGACCTATTGATTAAAGAGAGTCAAAAATGACTTCTTTGTCAAAAAATGCTGAGTTTTGTAACCTCAACAACTCTGGGATGAAATTAAAGAATTAAAAAAGAAGACTCTAATGGGCTCTTCCAGAAAGCAAATTGAAATTTGAAAAATTTTACCCTGTGAGCATTATAAGTACTCACTGAACGTTACAAAATCAAAATTTGTGCAGCAACTCTTACATTTGCTCAAAAAGACTTTTTTGGAGAATTTAGCAATCTCCACGTCTGAATTTTTGTCACTAAGTAACCGATAGAAACTTCTTAAATAGATTTGTACATATTTAATAGGCTATTGAATGTCAAAGTCAAAATGTTACCATGCATTAAACAATAGCGCTCCGCATCACATACGTCATAATTATTACTTTTCACTTTTATTGACATTTGTACGAGTTGCTATCCCACAATTCAATGTGGCTCAATTAAAGATACGTGCAAGTTGTTATATATCTTTTGTCAAATCAGGGAGTGGTCATTAAGTATAGCATATACCCGGGTGGAAGGGATTTGGGTAGGGCATGAACTTTTTTTCCCTCTTTTGGGTAGGATATGAAAAAAACTTGAGGGCTTTGGGTAGGGTACGAAAATATTTTGAGCTGAATCTTACAAAGCTTTTTTTGTCAATTCTAAAACTCCATTATATTCTTGCAAACCCTGAAATCTGAGAAATTTTAAAGTGCCATAAAGCTGCCATCTGGTAAGGGGTAGGGTACGAAAATTTTCATCCATTTTTTGGTAGGGTACGAAATTTATTTGAGAACTTTTGGTAGGATATTAAAATAAGAAGTCTGCCAAAAAAATCCCTTCCATCCCGGTATATGCTATACTTAATGACCGCTCCCTAATGCAATTAACGTCAAAAGAGATTAACGCAAAGGTTGATGGGATTGGAACTCGTACAAACACATCGAGAGTAATAATAATGTCAAAAATAAAATTTATTTTTAGATTCAGCGCGGTGCGCTATTGGTTCTGTATGTATAACCATAGAGGTATAAAGAAAACAGGAGTTGAATGTGTCGGTAATTGGTCGTTAAAGTCTTTTGATTTCTTTTATAAAATGTATCAAAAGAAATTCTAAGCTCGCCCGATGAAATAAGACTTTTTAGTAGAACTCAAGTTTGCTCTGAACATTCTAATAATCAGTATTGAAGATTCTAGCCTTTTAATATACGAAAATTAGATAAAACTTCGTCCACGAAACAAATTTATGTTCCATTTCGCTATCCGTTCAATTTTGTTTTGAAAAGATATTTTCTCAAGCCAGAAAATGAAAAGTTCTTTATAAGCACACACGATTTCAGACTCAATTTGTAGACATAAAGTCGCTGGAGAATTTTGGAGGAAAGTATCAAGCAATAGAGTTCACCTGAAAGAAAACATTGATCGAAAAATCTTATCATTTGATGAAGGATTGCCAAGTTTACAGGCCTTTTTTTAGTCCAAATATTTTCTTACACTGATGTCAGAAACAATGAATCTCGTCTCATCTAATTTCTAAAGCTTAAATGAGCCAATAAGATTTAACCTATGGATAAAAGAGCTCATTAAAAATGCACGATATATGAGATTATGAGCATGCATACATCGTAACTTTTTTAATCGTAGGGCGAGCTTGGTTACAATAGCATACTTCTCCTGTCTTTCTTTATACCTCCATGGTATAACATTGTTTCTATGCGTAAAATCAAGGACACTTGTATAGCTACGCTATACAAGTGTCCTTGGTAAAATATTGTTTCTGTGCATAAAATATTATTTCTCTGTGTAAAACGTTGTTTCGGTGTGTAAAACATTGTTTTTGTGCCTAAAATGTTGTTTCTGTGCCTAAAACATTGTTTCTGTGCGTAAAACATTGTTTTGTGTGCGTAAAATGTTGTTTATGTGCGTAAAATATTGTTTCTGTGCGTAAAATGTTGTTTATGTGCGTAAAATATTATATATTTATATTGCCTTTGTTTCGTGTGGTAGGTTTTGAGCTAATTGAAAGGTTAAAACAGTGAATTTAAATCAACAAACCGTTTGAAATACAACGAGTCTACGTTGCTAAACACACTTTATAGAATTCCTTCACACTGACAACCAGATTAAAACAAGATTATTAATAATGGTTCTGGTTTGAAGTTTGCTTGAAATACCATCATATGCAATCATGTTAGCTCAAATAATTCGACGATGAAAGACAAAGGTTTGTACACTTCTTTGTTCCCATATTTTCAAGCTACTTTCAAGCAACAGTGTGAACACACCCTAGCCTGGTTAATCAAGCCAGATATTACAGCGCGCGATATACTGTATAAAGATGTATAGCGTTTTTCGGTGCTTTAATGATTTTTTTATATCCGTGAAATTTAAGTTAGGGCTGAATAACTGGCTTGAGAGCAGTAGACGTTCAGAATCTGAACGTCGTTTTTTTGTGGCTTCTAATTGGTCAGAGGCGGTCAAGTGGTATAAAAGCCGATGATGACATTAATGGTTTTTGCTGCAATATAGTTTTTGGGTTAACAAAATGTTCATGTTTTTGAAAAACAACTTTTTAAAGACAATAATCCCAAAAACATTGTATGAGTCTTACTAAATGAGTTTTGGAAAAATTTCTCTAACGCTATAGCGCAGTAACACTCCATAGGTACCTGGGTAGTATATTAGGGGGTCTGGGTGCCTATTTTGGGTTGGTAAGTCAAAATAGCAAAATAACAAAAAGTCGACCCTGCCAGAGCAAAAAATATTAAAATATCAGCCTGTCAAATATCAGCCTGTTTATCCCCGGGGGAGGCACTTATGCAAATATGGGTACGGGTGCAGGGTCCCTTTTTCAACCTTCTCTGACAGGCTGATATTTTAATATTTTTTGCTCTGGCAGGGTCGACTTTTTGTTATTTTGCTATTTTGACTTACCAACCCAAAATAGGCACCCAGACCCCCTAATATACTACCCAGGTACCTATGGAGTGTTACTGCGCTATAGCGTTAGAGAAATTTTACAAAACACCCTTGCGCTTAGATGATACTGATTCAAGTGGGGGACTTCTGGTCTACGCTAGGTCTGATATCTTAATACATCAGCTTACGTCTTTTATCTTCCCTAAAGGCATAGAGGTCATTCCTTTTGAAATAAACCTCAGGAAAACTAAATGGTGCTTTTTTATGATTTATAGAAATCCTACTAAATTTAAATCAAAAGAAAAGATTGAGCAATTTTTATCATATTTATCCCTAGGATTAGATTTTTATAGTAGAACTTATGACAATTTTGTGATATCAGGTGATTTTAACTTAGAACCCGAAAATGAATTAATTAAAAACTTTATGAATGCACATGATCTTTACAATCTGGTCAAAGAAAAAACCTGTTTTAAGTCAGAAGCTGGCACCTGAATTGACTTGATTTTAACAAACAGGAAGCATTCCTTTCAATTCACTGGTGCTCTAGAAACGGGTTTAAGTGATTATCACCTGCTAGTTCATACCATGATGAAATCTACATATGTTAAGTTACCACCTGTAATTAAAAGGTATAGGGATTACAAAAATTTTAATTCAGTTATTTTCTTAAATGAGCTAAATAGTATACTTAAAGACAGAAACATCATAGATTATAGTATTTTTGAACGAATATTTGTAAATTTATTAAACGAACATGCACCATTAAAGACAAGGTTAATCCGTGCTAATAATAAGCAACATGTCACCAAAGACCTCAGGAAAGCTATTATGCTCCGATCAAAACTTAAAAATATAGCAAATAAATCCAAGAATCCTGAAGATGTTGCTCGTTATAAGCGTCAGAGAAACCTTGTCGTTAATATGAATAGGAAAGAAAAGAAATCTTTCTTCAGCAAAAATGACCCAAAACAATCTCCCAAAGGATTTTGGGACACTTTCAAGCCATTCTTTTCGAACAAGGTCATTAATGCTGATGAGAGAATTCAGCTTATTGAAAATGGAAGCATAATATCTAGAAATAGAGATATTGCTGAAACTTTCAATGAGCACTATCACACTGTTACTGATCGATTAGACGTTCCTCGATGGAATTCTGTTAATGGTGAAATCTCAGATGATATCAATACGGCCATAGAAAAATTCTCTGACCATCCGAGTATTTTGAAAATTCTTGAAAACAGGCAAGGTGTTGATAAATTTGAGCTTTCACCTGTAACAAATTCCGAAACACTCAAGGTAATAAAAAACCTGAACGATTCTAAATCAGTCAGTGGTGATATTCCTACCAAAATTATAAAGTTAGCCAAGTTTGTATGTGCTCCTACTTTGACAGCGTGTTTCAACCACAGCCTTACATCTCAAAATTTTCCTGATAGCTTGAAGCAGGCTGATATAATCCCAGTCCATAAAAAGAATAGTAAGCACGACAAGGACAATTACAGACCGGTCAGTTTGCTCCCCTCCTCAGCTAAAATCTTTGAAAAACTTATCTCAAATCAGCTTAATATATTTTTTGAGTCTTTTTTCTCCACAAGACTATGCGGTTTTCGCAAAGAGTATAGCACACAAAGTGCTTTACTAAACATGTTGCGAAAATGGCAGTCAACTCTCTCTACTTCGGGTAAAATAGGAGCTATACTGATGGATCTGTCAAAGGCCTTTGATTGCTTACCCCATGATCTTCTGATCGCCAAACTTCATGCATATGGATTGGATTGTAGAAGTCTCGCCTTCATACATAGCTATCTTTCAAAAAGGAAACACAGGGTCAGGGTGGGATCATCTTACAGTAACTGGCTACCTTTGCTATTTGGAGTGCCTCAGGGATCCATTTTGGGTCCAATTCTGTTTAATGTGTTTATAAATGATTTGTTTTACTTTGTAAATGAAGATGACCTCTGTAACTTTGCCGATGATAATACTCTCCATAAATTTGCTTCCTGCTTGAAGGAAGTCATTGAAGCTTTGAATATAGACATGCATATTATTCTATCCTGGTTTGAAGATAATTCCCTCGTAGCAAATCCGGAGAAGTTTCAGATGTTATTTCCAGGTACAAAGAATGCAAATATAGCTCTTGATTTAGGAAATTTTTCACTAAAATCTTCAGAGTGTGTTAAACTTCTTGGTTTAGCCATAGATAGTGCCTTATCCTTTTATCCGCATATTCAGGATCTATGTAACAAGGCCTCACAAAAAACAAAAACTACACTCAGGTTTAGATCGTACCTGAGCCAAGAACAAGCGGACTTTATATTTAATAGTTTTATTTTATCTTATTTTAAATATTGCCCTTTAATATGGATGTTTTGTAGTAAGATGGCTCACAATCTTTTGACCGAAGCTCATTGCAGGGCCCTTAGGGCAAAAGAAAATCTTGTCCATCTTGATTATGACGAGCTACTGGACAAAGCAGATTGTGCGTCTATTCACACTCAAAATCTCCAACTTATGTTAGTGGAAGTTTATAAGAGCGTAAATAAAATCGGAAATAAACTAGGCTGGGATCAGTTTGAAATTATCCAGCGTAAATCAGGGAGTGATGTTGAGGATGAGGATTCCCGACATCCCCCAACATCCAGAAGAGGCGCTCAAATCAAACTTCCGCTACCAAAAAATGCAGTTTGCTTGAATTCCTTCAACTATCGGGCAGGACAGGCTTGGAATAGATTGCCCAATGAGATCAAAACATCAGACTCAGTTGAGTGCTTCAAAACCAAAATTTTGAAAACAAAAATTTATTGTTCTTGCAAACTGTGTTCAATCTTCTAATGATTTTTAAAATTTTAACTTTTACAAGATTATTTACTATTTAGTAAATATTTGATCGTCATGTTGGTGTTAATTAGTCTTTGTACTATTTTTATTTTGACCAACGTTAAACAAAGAATAAATAAAATCATAGGATAATATCCCGGTGGGGTTGAAATTTTAGGGATTTTTTTCCACTTGGGACGATTTTTTGGTCAATTTTTCCAGTGTGACACGGGCGGGCTGTTCTAATATTTTCAAAACCATCAATCATCAAAGAAGAAAAGCACCATTGACTGTCCTAAATAGACTTCCCAAAACAAAAAAGATTTGAAAATAAGAACAATGAGGCTCTTGATCTTAAGACACGGAAAACACAAAATTGGAGATTTACAGAATCGTAGAAATTTTTTAGACTTTTGGACCTCTATATTGGCTAGAAAAGTATTCAATTTTTCTAAAACTTTAACGTTTCAGAAGGTTCTTAAAAGTACCTATCATATCTACAAAGCAAAAATATCCACCTAGCTAAAAAATACTGTGTCATAAAAAAGCTGTACAAGCTAAACCTAAAATTCTCCATCACATCCAAATCAATAACGATCTCAAACACAGTTTAAAAAGATCAGATAATCATAGAGAAGAGATGCAGTAATTATATTCCATTGAGCATTTAAAGCTGAGACAGAAAATTTTCCAAAAGATTTCTGTGAGACAGAACTGACGGAATAAGATCTGAACACTGCTTAAGAAAACCGAATTCTACAACTTTAAAATAAGCGCGGCCCTCAAATAAGCGCTGCACCTAAAACCACGAAAATTTAATAGGGCCGCGGCGCTTATTAGAGGAAATATTGCCCTTTGAGGGTCTAAAACAAGCTTTTCAACTGAAATGCTTACTATGTTGGCCTCCAGATAACGTCGTCGGGTTGTTGGGCAAAGATTTTCTGATGGTGCCAGTGGAAAGAGCATGGAAAATTGAGTTATAAAACATAAAAATTTTGACAAAAATATTTTTTATCACAAAGACCTCTAAAGGCAAAAAAATTTCTCAATTTTCTTGACTTCTATTCCCAAGTTTAATCTGAAAAAAGAGACTTTTGTGAAACAATTTATAGTGAAGTAACTAGGTATAGCCTACAACCTAAGAAAACAGATTATTTTTCAGATTTAGTATGTAATAAAACAGTCATCATGGAAATTTTTGGGTTGGTATCAGTGAACGCTACCGCTAGGAAAATTTGATAGGTAACTGGGTATTTATTTGGGTGGATGGGTACGGCAAGAAATAGTTAGTAAGTACCCTAGTTTGCCTATGCTTTAGTACCCTGTGTGTGGTTGGAGGACGAAAGATGTTTTGAATAATTTAACTGGTCGAAATTTATCAGCCTAATGGACAAAAATGGAGTCTAACTTAAGGAAACCAAACAGAAAACGGAGAACAGAAAATGTCGAATACAAACACCAACTCTTGAACTTATTAAACAAACTTGAAGGGATAACCAGATAAAAAATGAAATTTGGCAAAAGGATTCCTTCCATGTTCCTAAGTAAGACCTCAAAAATATTTTTGCTGACAAACATTTCGAAGTTAAGATATGACAATTTGAAATCTCAGCTTTTGTACCTCACACGTACCTCACGTTGAAATTCGATTGTTTTCGAGGAGAAATTGAAAAAACAAATCTGAATATCTCAGCTTTGAAAAATAATTACCCCGTAAAATTTGGAGGTTTTGCTAGGGACCATGGAAGGAATCTTTAGGCTGGATTTCAATCTTTATCTTATTATCAGGTTATCCCTTTAAATTTGTAACAAAACCAAAAAGAACCGAAATAAAGCGGCGGTAAATTAAAACGCACCTCTCAAATACAAGAAGAATCGACTTTTGATTATTGTTATATGGACCATAATGATTCAAAAAAGTCAACTGCCGTCAGTTGGGGTATGGTCAATCTGCTGATCACAGATAAGGTTTACATTATGGGTGAAAAATCAAGTGAAAATAAGTTATTTCGATATTTTGTGTGATTAATGCGTTAAAATTGGACAAGTAGTAGGCTCTGGAAGACAAGTCATTATAGTGAGAGCTACAATGTTCTTCGTGTGCACAGACTTGTTAAAAGCAAACTAACTATTTTAAATGATCAATTAGGTCTATAAGATCACAAAAACAAGTGGTGAGAAAAATTTTGACCATTTTGCTGGTCCCAATGTGACGTCATCACTTTACCTGGGGCTTGAAAATGAAAGTGAAAGTTTTTTTCGATTTTGACGAATTTTTTATTGTCGATGACGTCATCGATGACGTCATTTTTTAAGCTATTTTCCTTTGTAGCTTCTCAAATATTGATTTTCATATACCTTAAGGGAACTATTTTTTGCGGGAACTAATTTTTGCGGTTCGCAGTTCAAGATTTAATATTAAATATTTGCGGGAACTTACTTTTGCGGATTTCTCACTTAAAAGAAAACTAGAGCCGTACTGTGAATTATTCGACCTTTGTTTTTCGCATTTGAAAAATTTTGCGGGAACTTAATTTTGCAGTTTGGGCCTAAATCCGCAAAAACCACAAAATTTAGTTCCCACAAAAATTAGTTCCCTTAAGGTAATATATATATGTATATGTTGTGATATTTTTTGGAATCCTTGGATAAATATCTTTCATTTGAGCCATAAATAAGCTTCTAACTTTCGCTTTCATTTTCAAGCCCCAGCAAAAATGATGACGTCACATGGGGACCAGCAAAATAGTCAAAATTTTTCTCACCACTCGTTTTTGTGATCTTATGGACCTAATTGATCAAATAAAAAATTTAGTTTGCTTTTAACAACTCTGTGCAGCTCTGTGCACACGAAGGATGTTTTCAGAACATAGTGGCTCTCACTATATCAGTCAGTGACTTGCACGTGGAAGTCTCCCCAGCGCCTTGAATAATTAAAATAGCTGAAATTCAAAACTCTAAAATAATTCTAGAAATTTCTACCAAAATAGTGCATAAAGTAACAAACAAGTGTCAATAAAATGTCTCATTTCTACTTTTAAAATCCAACATCCATTTCTAGTAGACATGTATAGCCATCAACATGTTAAACAATATGAGCAGGATTTTTTAAACAATTATTTTTAACATGGTATGCTAATCCTGAGCGATGATTATACTTTTCTTTACAAACTCTACACTCATATGAGCATGTATTCAAACACTTTCTTTTATGTTCTTGAAGGTATTCTTTCCTTTTGAAAAATGATTTACATTTGTTACATTTGTGCAAGAATCCAAGTCCTGGTTTAGCTTTGCATTTGTGAGCATCGAATGTCCACTTGTAACAAAAGGTTTTGGTACAATGATCACATTTAAATCTCCCAAGGTTGTGAGCTTTACGTATATGAATATTTGTCTGCTGCGTGGTCACGAATTTCTTTTCACAGTATGAACATTTAAAATACTCACCCTTAGAATGAGTTTTAGCAAGATGATATGTTAATCCGTTCTTACTCTTAAACTGTTTCTCACAAAATTGTACAGTACAACTCCAGAACTTATTCTTGTGCTTTACGTCGATGTGCTGTTTAAGTTCATACGAATTTCTACAACGATGACCACACGTTTTACATTCTATTTTTCCATCATCATGCTTCATGTGAAAACGTACATGTCTCCTTGATTCCTCTTTTGGAAAATATTTGTCACAAACATAACAATGCATAATTTTCTTTCTTTGTTTGTAGTTCTCTATAATCAAAAAATACCTTGTCAAATTTATGCAATGAAACAATATTACAGTAGATTGGAAGTTTAGAACATTTTAAATTTTCCGTCCTTTCCTTTGTAACAAATTATTCCAAATTTTTCTAGTAATCCCTTAATTTTGCTGCAACTAATTAGGCATGACATTCAATAAGGGAGGGGTACAGACCACTCTGCACACTATGGACTCTTCAAAGAACGAAAAGGCATATTTTTCAGTGGAGAAGCTAAGTAAAATAGAAATGAAAATTATTCAAGAAAAACAAAGAATGACGAAAATACCAATAAACTAGTTTATTAAAAAAAACAGCTTTCTTTTTCTGAAATTTATTAAATTAAAAAATGAAGTATATGAAATAAAAGCATACACTTTATAAAGTCTCAAAGACTTTCACGAAAAATTGTTCTTCTAAATACAATAAACTCTGCACCTTTCACTAAAAAAGAACTTTCATCATAGCTCATTTTCACTGTCAAAAAGTATTTCAATAGTATTGATTTGATCAAAAGATAAACTTAAAATAAATTGTACAAAGGAATAACTCAAGTACAAGAAGCTTAAGTATACCGGGTGACCCACGAAAAAGTTCAGACGTTTCCCGACATCTTGAGGCCGAAAAAATGTCACAAGGTGCTTGAAGTTTTGATATTTAGAAAGTAGATATCCTAACTTAAAATTTGAGCTATAACTTTTTAAATTTGACCGACTTGTTCTCTACTTATGAGCTTTTAAAGTCAAAATTCACTTTTCGGAAAGTGTAAAAAACACGTAAAAAAGAGGTATTAAATTTATGCAATCAATTAGAAAATCACTTACAAATTGACTTATTTAACGAGTTTTATGACATTAATAATTAATAAAAACACCTTTAAAAGTAATTTTTGCTTAAAACAAGACTAGTTTTTATAAAAATTGGTGCTTTTGTAGATTTTTCAGATTTTTTTCAAAAACTGTATATCAAAAGCGTCTAAAAATACCAAATTTGAAACCCCTTTTTTACGTGTTTTTACACTTTCTACACGAAAAGTGAATTTTGACTTTAAAAGCTCGTAAGTAGAGAACAAATTGGTCAAATTCAAAAAGTGATAGCTCAAGTTTTAAGTTAGAATATCTACTTTCTAAATATCTAAATTCCAAGCACTTTGGGACATTTGTTCGGCCTCAAGACGTCGAGAAACGTCTGAACTTTTTCGTGGGTCACCCGGTATATATATGTTGTTACTTATAAATTTTGATTTAACAAATTTTGACATACTTGTAACACTTCCAAGTAAATGTCCACACCAAAAGATTCAGATTCTCTGACTAAATTAAAGTGTTGCATGTCAAGGTATCCCAAAAGGTCAGCATGGTGGTTCAATACATTTTCTACATTCACCTGGGCTAATTCGTTTTCTGTAGCACCAGGGATGTTGTTATTTTGAGCATTGGGGTCATAGCCAAACCATTCTAAATCATCAAAACCAAGGTCATCGGTATCACTGAGGGAATGAGTTGTAGCCAAGCTTCTATTTCTGATATCTAGCATACCATTCTGCCACATTTGTATTGGGCTCTGTTTCTTTCAGTTCTCATGGGATGACAGTTCCACGAATTTGAAAAAAGGCTGATAGATTGATTAATTCTTGGCAAAAAAACATAGTGTAACACAAACTTGTGTAATTGGTTTTCAATGTTCAAATCACCACTATCAACCATTGCTTGAAAGGTATAGTAATAAGTTGAGCATACACACCTGAAGACGTCTCTCCAGAGACGTTCAATTCTTTGATTTTGAGTGGAAGTACCCCTGATGGCACTTCCACGTCCAAGGCCACGCTGGTCTTCCATGGTCTGCCAAACCAATACGTTTTCCCCTCCATGATCTGTCCTCACTCTCGACGGTAAACCATAATTACTTACTGCAGTATTAAACAGTTCAACAACAGTTGTAGACCGGTTGTTTGTGGAGCACTTTAAAAATGTAATTAGTCTTGAAAACCCATCAATGCAACCATGTATTACAAAGCCATATCTTACAAAACTATGATGGCCGTCCAAATGCCACAAGCTGTTGGGTGAACGGACATTGTAACTTCGCCTATGAACTAGGGTTGCCCATCTCAATTGATTAAACAGGGGGTCAATCAACCGCAAACATGACTTTATACGCTTCTGCTGCACCTTTAAACCAATAGATCTTAGATATCCGCATGCCATTGAAAATCCAACAAATCTACTTTGTTGCTCCATATAAGATACCAATAATTCACACAGTTCAAGATCTGAAATTGTGGAATAACTGCCAATGTCTTGCAAATTCAACTCAATTTTGCGTCTATAAATTGTCCGACGTGAAACTAGTAATGTTCTAGCAATCTCAGACCAAGAATTTCCAAACTCTCGTAGTGCAATGAGAGTATTTCTATCTATATTAATTCTAGGTCTACCCCTGTCTCTTTGGGGGTTTGATAAATCACCATGAACAGGATGACGTTGGCTGCTCCCACAAAAACATGGTCCCTGATGGCAACATGTGACTATGATCTCTGGTAATCATATCCCTCATAGTACACAAATTCTGAATGATTAATTCAAATAGATTCTTTGGTGTTTGAACTGGTATAGTCGGAAGGGCATGCTGCAAAATCAAAATTTTACGAGAAATCTCTCCAACTAAAGATTCATCTCTTCTATCAAAATTATTTTCAATTCGTTCCAAAATGCTTTCGATACCCTCCATTATCTCAGCAAAATCCATCTAGAATGAAACTCAGAGTTAAAAAATTCATTCATTTTAAGTGTGTAAAAAACGTAAAAAATTGACTATAAGGAAAATTTGAAAAAATACAAATATATTATAACATATATGTAACTACTCATGTTATTAATGCGATTCAAAAATTTTCAAACATGGTGAAGTGTAACAAAAAGCTTGCGTCACCTTTTGTTTAATTTTCCAACGATTATCTCCAAGACAATTTTATAAACTCAAAATCATTATCATAAGTGTAAAATTGAAAATTTCAAAATTGAAGAGGGGAGATCAGAAATCTAAGATTAAAAACAAACATACTGAGGGGGGGTTTCTTTGAAACGAACGTCGACGAGTAGAGGGGGAGGGGTCTAAAAATAGGTGGAACAGAACTGATGAACATACTTTTTGAATATGGCCCCTAATGAGACTGTCTGTGTAATATTATCAAATGATTGACCTGGCTTTGTTAAATCAAAACAACAATGGTAGAGTAGAGCTGCAAGCGGCAATGCATTTGTTTTGAAATATTGCTGCTCTGATTGGTCAGTCATTTGATGGCTATGCAAGTTTCCCTCCACTGATGCAAGTTACCTGACTTCACGATACAGTTTCAAAGATTCTATACAACAGAAGCTTAGAAAACTTCAAAAAACTACCTTTCTCTAAACAAACACTCAAACAAAAACGGGTTTATTTACCTCCACAAAAAACGGTGGAGTGCAAAAAAGATGACCCTGTCGGCGCACCGGACATAGTGGATGTCCGGTGTCGGATAAGAATACTTTGTACCACCAGACAACCCCAACACCGGACTTATGTTATGGAAGTCTGAAGTCTGGTGTGTCCGGTGCGCATTAATCCAGGCAAAATCAATCGAAGGTAGTCGAATGCCAATTAGAGTAGGACTTATCAAAATTAATTGAAAATAATCGAACTATTTGACTACCCGCAAGTACAAAACGCCTACTACCTACTACTTAATACTTACTACCTACTACTTACTACCTACTGTAAAATAGCTCAAAACGGCTCGAAATGACCTTTTTAAAATATTCAGCATGTTAAAATTAGCAAAATCTGAAACTTTGGTGGTAAAAAAGTTAAAACTTCTTCTTTTATCGTACTTTGAAGACTTCACAGTTTAGTGAAACACTAGTTTAGTGGGGACTCATTTCATTTCCTAAGTTATTATTAGAATACATTATAATCTACCATGAAGGTTCCTTTCACTTTAGTCATTACCTACAATAGTTTTACTGATTTCCGCAAGTTATAATCATTGTCAATGAAGTTTTTTTCACTTTGGTGCAATGCAACATGTTCGATCCCACCCACCACCAAATCGAAATTTTTGATCATTGCATTTCCCCTGGAAAATATCCTCAATCAATAATCTAAATCCCATCTGCATCTCCCCCATTTAAAATTCACAATTCGATTGACAAGGCTACTTACATCTTGGAGTATAGCCTGATGATCTGTACTGGTGTCTGAAATCAAATAAATGAATAAAGATTACACCCCTATTTTACTAGGGTAGAAAGAATCCCTGCTACTCCACCAAAAAATTACATATTTTAGTAAAAAGTAGAACACCGCTGTAAACTGCTACCATTATGTTAGTTTATTTTCCCGCCGTAGAATAAAAGCTAGTCTCCAACCATAACCAGGACCAGATTTCTAAGATTCGATTTTTATTAAAAAAAGACTGACTCACCTATATAAAAAACAAAGACCAGATATTCAGTTGGGAGGGCATGCCTGATGAACATATTTTTATCTATCAATGGAAAAAAATTTATTCATCGGGCATGCCCGATGAATATAATATATCCGTCGATGAAAATTTCTATTCATCGGGCATGCCCGATGAACATATTTTTGTGTTTTACTGCCAATAATTTCATATTTTACTGTCCATATTTTTTTGATGAATATTGCTACAGAAACTCAACCATATAAAAAGGTCACAAAATGGTCATCTTTTCTAATTTTTGCCTGTAGTGCGAATCAGTACCCCAAGGAGAGTTTGGCCAATTTTAGACTTCTGAACTTAAAAATTGAGCATAATGCCTCACAATAGGTTTTACACAAAAAAACACTACATCTTGAATTTTCTGACTTTGCCCCAAAAAATGACTGTTGGAAGCTTGAATCAGTTGTAGCAGGTTCTCTCCTCCATTCCATCAGGAGTTAGAACGTCAAATAAAACTGGAAAGGGCAAGATTATCAGACTGATAATTTATTTAGTGTATAAGCTTTGCATCCTTTCCAGATTGGATGCCTGGCCAGAATCAACTTGTGACGTACTTACCATAATGAATTTGGTGATTTGACGTTATACTTTCGTCTAACAATTGCAACAGTTCTTCTCAAAGCCCTACTCCTTGTCTCCATTGTTTCTTCTTTTCTTTCTCCCGGTATCCGCTTTACTTCTCGCAACCTTCCTTGTTCCCCGTAGTGGTTTCTAGGTCCCTTTTCCCTAGTGCCCATCCCTTTCTTCTTCTACTGTTTTGGTTTCTCTCTTCTTTCCCCTTTCCAAACCGGGGGTTCGCTCATTGTCCTTGCCCATAGTGGTGGGTGGGTGTATTTTTTAGGTTAAATTGCGTTAGACAGTGCTTAAAGGTGGTCCTCTGAGAAAACCCAATGACCAGTTAGTACCGTTTACTAAAGGTTGGTCCTCTGAGAAAAAATACAATAAAAAGTTAGTACCTTTCCAAAAGAGGGTGTTTCTTTGATCACTGAGAAGTTCCTGACTTTTTATGAACTTTGATCCTTTCGACTACCTGGTAGCTTGAAACCTTCTAACTGAATTACCAAAGCGTGACCATAACAATCTTCAGAAACAAAAATAGTGACTATTAGTCGTTGTTCTTATAAAAAACAAACCGTTAAAACGAAATTTCATGCTCTTGAATTTTTCATATTCAAGACTTTGAGAGCAAAAAAACATCATCAAAAAATCAGTAATTTTAGAACATGATGTATGCTTATAATAGTGATTCTTATAATAAATGCGTTTTTTGAGCAAAAAAATTTTTTTGTACAAAAATCTGCTTGAGCCATCTTTTACCTACTTTCATGCAAAAAGTGAGAAAATAAGTCCAAAAAACCCTTTTTTAGCCGTTTTTTAGCTGAAATTTACCCCAAAAGTTTTTTTCCAAAAATCCAGCTCCGTCACATTCGAGGGTTTATAGTTATGCATCTTTGTGCAAAAAATCATAAAGAAAAAAAGAGCCAATCTCGAGAAAAGCTAATACCAGAATTGATCGTGTGCTTGTAAAAA
>NW_027103435.1:0-14421 GCF_902728285.1 Clytia hemisphaerica | reverse complement strand
TTTTATTCATCGATGAAAAATTTTTATGCATCGGGCATGCCCGATGAACATATTTTCGTATTTTACTGCCCATATTTTATGTTTTACTGTCCATATTTTTTTAATGAATATTGCTACAGATAATCAACCATACTTAAGAGCCAATTTTGGCTAAACTTGACAAAATTAGTTCGGCTAAACTCGCCAAAATTAGTTCTCTTAATATGTAAATACTGTCACTAATGTCAGTATTCAGGATATCGATCATGTTCTCTCATAATTAGAAAAATACCTCTTCGTCAGAATCGCTAGACGAGTCTGGAGAGTCTTCATCGGAAAACTTGCTATTTGTATATGTGCTGTTCTTTCTTCCAGTCTGAAAAAGAAAGAATAAAAAAAAATAGTGTGATGTTTGTAACCATGAATAAACTGCATTACATTGCTTTTAAATATCTTAGCTATACAATACAGCTGATGACACATGACGATCAAAATGTTCACATAATATTAGAAAAATACCTCTTCATTGTCAGAATCGCTAGACGAGTCGGGAGAATCTTCATCAGAAAACTTGCTATTTGTAAATGTGCTGTTCTTTCTTCCAGTCTGAAAAAGAAAGAATCAAAAAAATAGTGTGATGTTTATAACCATGAATAAACTGTATTACATTGCTTTCAAACATCTTAGCTATACACTACCACTGATGACACATGACGATCAAAATGCGCACATAATATTAGAAAAATACCTCTTCATTGTCAGAAATGCTAGACAAGTCTGGAGAGAATCTTCATCGGAAAACTTGCTATTTGTAAATGTGCTGTTCTTTCTTCCAGTCTGAAACAAGAAAGAATCAAAATTATTAGTGTGATGTTTAACCATGAATAAACTGCATTACATTGCTTTCAAACATCTTAACTATACACTACCACTGATGACACATGACGATCAAAATGTTCACATAATATTAGAAAAATACCTCTTCATTGTCAGAATCGCTAGACGAGTCGGAAGAATCTTCATCAGAAAACTTGCTATTGGTATATGTGCTGTTCTTTCTTCCAACCTGAAAAAGAAAGAATCAAAAAAAAAAGTGTGATGTTTAACCATGAATAAACTGCATTACATTGCTTTCAAATATCTTATATTATAATTATCCACTACAGCTGATGGTACATATTCTATGATTATCTCACAAGATCTCGATCATGTTCCCATAATGAAAAGTACACACTCGTTGTTAATTATTTTGTACAGATTTTAAAATGTATTTGATAAACGGGGGGTACTAGGGTTGGCGAATGAGGGGCATGTAATGACAGGACCTCCAAAAACCGACCCTTAGAGACTGATTTTTGCTGAAAAGGTGACCCTTAGAGACTTTTTGAATTCTTTTTTTCGATTTTTGAAAAAAGTAATACCCTTAGAGAGACTTTAGTACAAATTTTTCTCTGGAAATCAAAAAATTTCCTAAAAATCTTCCGACCCTTAGAGAGACTTTGAAAGGTGTAAAAACCGACCTTTACCGTCCGCACATACCCATCATCCATTTTTGCCTAAGTACCCCCCCCCCCCCCCCGGTATTTGATACTTAACAGATTAAAATTTTCAATACCTATACTTAATTATAGTTTATGTTTTACAAATGTATAATGAATACGCAGTAAAGAAATTGTACCAGAAAATATTTACTTACATGTTCATCATTTGAATTAATCAAAGCGATCTGAGGTATTTGTATGTCACTCCTCTGTTGAAATAAAAGAAGACAGGTAAACAGTCACTTTTCTGAGTAAAATACCTTAGCTCAATCGATGAAGTGTCAATGTATAATGTTGATTGTTTCCAAATTTTTAAGCATAATTTCAAAGAAATACATTTTCTTTCATTTCAGGATAACTTTTGCATATTAGAATTTTTCTCTCTACTTCCAATTAAAATGGTTAAATAATTGAAGAGAGGTATAGAATTTTTAAATCCAACAATAAAACAATATGACACATTTAAGTTTTAATTATTTAACATGACATCCTGATTAGTAAAAGGTCTATAGGTGTATAAAAGGCTTTGAAGTTCAACATCACCAGACCATTATATTCCAGTATATGTGCGAATCACGTGATATTTCTCCTTTGTTGTACATAGCTGGGCTACCATCTTGTTATCATTTACTTTCATATTTCCCATAATGATGACTCACAAGTGTATTTTGCAGAACAAAGTTTTGGTCAAGGAGTCAGGAGTCATCAGTCGCTTCTGTGTTTTGCCTTTTGTCATTAGCCTCTTTTGCCTTACTTACCCATGCTTTAAAGGACTGGGCCTATGAGTTTGACCCTAAATCTCAGATTCCCAATATAAGTGCATGGGGACTTAGCCAGTTATCTCACTTCTATTCTGATCATGACGCTACAGAAGAAATGTCTTCACATGTGAAATTACTGTCTCCTAATTACTGACTTTTGTCCAAGGACCATCCACCATTCTTTAGTGATTTTTAGTCACTACAAATACAACGCACCTTCCAATGTAACATCACCAACACACCAACACATTCCAATACAACATCACCAGCACCCAACACCTCTACTCTTCTGAAAACCACCAGAACAGAAAGTTGCCCAAATTCAACATGACACAAACACTTATTAAATGAACCATTCCATTCCACAATCCTGACACATTCCAATGCAGTATCACCAGCATCAACACATTCTGATGCAACATCACCAATACATTCCAATGCAAAATCACCAGCACCAACACATTCGAATGCAGCATCATCAGAACCAACACACCAACACATTCCAATGCAACATCACCACCACCAACACATTCAAATGCAAAATCATCAGAACCAATACATTCCATGCAAAATCACCAACACCAACACATTCCAATGCAAAATCACCAGCACCCAACTTATTCCAATGCAACATCCCCAGCACCAATACATTCCAACACACCAACACACTCAAATGCAAATCACCAGCACCAACACATTCCACCACCAATACACCACACCACACATCCAATGCAGTATCACCAGCATAACACATCTGATGCAACATCACCAATACATTCCAATGCAAAATCACCAACCAACACATTCAAATGCAAACCACCCACCCAACATCCAATGCAACATCCCCAGCACCAATACATTCCAACACCAACACACTCAAATGCAACCCACCAACCAATACATTACCAACACACCAACACATTCAAATGAAACACCACCAGCACCAACACATTCCAATGCAGTATCACCAGCATCAACACATTCTGATGCAACATCACCAATACATTCCAATGCAAAATCACCAGCACCAACACATTCGAATGCAGCATCATCAGAAAACCACACACACCAACACACCACCAACACTCAAATGCAAAATCATCAGAACCAATACATTCCAATGCAAAATCATCAGAACCAATACATTCCATGCAAAATCACCAACACCAACACATTCCAATGCAAAATCACCAGCACCCAACTTATTCCAATGCAACATCCCCAGCACCAATACATTCCAACACACCAACACACTCAAATGCAACATCACCAGCACCAACACATTCCAATGCAGTATCACCAGTATCAACACATTCTGATGCAACATCACCAATACATTCAAATGCAACGTCCTCAGCACCAACACATTCCAATGCAGTATCACCAGCATTAACACAATCTGATGCAACATCACCAATACATTCCAATGCAAAATCACCAGCACCAACACATTCAAATGCATCATCATCAAAACCAACACACCAACACATTCCAATGCAACATCACCACCACCAACACATTCAAATGCAAAATCATCAGAACCAATACATCCCAATGCAAAATCACCAATACATTCCAATGCAAAATCCCCAGCACCAACACATTCAAATGCATCATCATCAGAACCAACACACCAACACATTCCAATGCAACATCACCACCACCAACTACATTCCAATGCAAAATCACCAACACCAACACATTCCAATGCAAAATCACCAGCACCCAACTTATTCCAATGCAACATCCCCAGCACCAATACATTCCAACACACCAACACACTCAAATGCAACATCACCAGCATCAACACATTCCAATACAACATCACCAGCACCCAACACACCAACACATTCCAATATAATATCACCAACACCCAACACACCAACACATTCCAATACAACATCACCAGCACCAACACATTCCAATACAACATCACCAGCATCAACTCATTCTGATGCAACATCACCAGAATCAACACATTTAAATGCAACATCACCAGCATCCCAGCCCCCAACACATTCCAATGCAAACCCCACCAGAACCAACTCATTCTAATGCTACAAGACTAGAAAATTTATTATGTAAGGCCAAAGAAATTACTCGAAATGAAAATGACTCCGAAAGAAATTTACATACCAAAGCATGGTTTGTGAAGTCGACCTTGCTCTCACTTTCTTCCTCTGACCCTGAGATTATGTAGACAACCTGAAGTATGAGGGATTTTTGTCAAGTATAAAGCATCTTTTATGGCTTTTATCTGATTTCTGTCGTTTTTGGTAAGCAAAGAATAGTTACTGCAAATTAAAAATAATTACCTGATTGTTCTCCTTGTCATCCATCTTGCAGTCTTGTTTGCTGGCTTTATTCAATTTGGTTCGCACATGTTAAAAAATAAAAAAATTCTACGGGTCTTCACCCTCCTTCGTTGGCGGTCTTTCATAAATTGAACGTTTCCCCTATTTTATCTCTCTCCTTTTCTTTGCCGTAATCAAATATTATATGACGTCAGAAATTGTAGAATACAAAGAAAGTGGGGAGGGAGAACAAATCTTGTCTCCTGTTTTTTGCTTCCCTTTGTTTGCTTTTATTTGCTATTCTTTGTATGATTTTAGAAAGCAACTTTTTAAATAAATTCGTTTATCATTTACTTTTTTACTCTCTTTGTCGAAACTCTTTATGTTTATAATATTATAATGTAATTTTCATAATTTTACCGTCGTAATTTTATTCGTAGTTGCCATTTCTTTTTCCTATTTTTTTGCATAAATTTACCGTCGTAAACAAAAAAGAGAAGGGATTTTTCCATTGTTTCGGAATTATGTTACATAATTTAAGTTTCATGAAAATTATCAGGAATAATTAGCATATATTATGCATGGATCGTGCATCGTGCATCGCAAATCGTAGGATCGTGCATCTTAAATTACACCAACCCCTTTAAAAGCAACATAAATAGTGGAAAAAAAAAATTTTCAGAAATTTAGCAAGAGAAATTTGGCGAGACGAGTTATTGGCATTAATTTTTATTTTTTTCAGTTTAAAAATCTTTTAACCTAATTTGTTTTCAATACTTTTTCCCATTGAAACATCATAAAAAAAATCTTGATTGAATTTATAAGAAATATTTATAACAAATTTCCACAATTCATTTTCTCCAGGTCTTTGGCCGTTAGTTAAAAAAGGTATTCGACCACTGCATCAAGTCTTCGGTTTTTAATTCAGGTCTTCGGCCGCTAAATCAGGTCTGCGCAGTCTGCAACTGCTAATTCAGGGCTGCCTCCGCTGACGGAAAAAAAAATCTGCAAGGCAGTTTCTAGTTGAAAACATCACTTCGTTGTTAGTTAATTGCCTGTATTCTGGCGTTGAGCTACTTAGATACAACGAGCGGCAAATTTAAAATGATGAAAGTGATATGTCAGGCCAGGACTTCTATTCTATCTCATCTCTGCTATCGATCAAGCTGTAACCCGATACAAACTGTCCAGCCCGAAAGTTGATGCAATTTCAATTGACCTTTCCTGATCAACGTCGAGCTCCACACAAATTCAGCCGAACGAATGTCAAAGCAATCCGTAAACCAGCGCGTTGGCATCGGTTTTTCTATCAACAAGTCCAAATATCAAAGGAAAAACCCATTGTCAATATCCCAAGTACTCCTCTGACCGCTATTGTAACATCTTTTAGTTTTGACAATAAAATCATACTAAAATCACCCGGGGGAGAGCACTCATATGGTCCGACCCACGGCATGTGCCACCGTTAAGGGTAGGTTTTTCGAGACCCTCGAAATACACTGTCAGGGTGTACTTTTGCACTACAAGGCTCTTCATTTAGCTGGTTACATTGTAAGGGTGTGTTTGGGGACTGAATTGCAAGACTGACAGTAAAAATCCGATGTATCTTCATATTTTTGACTCTCAGGCTCATTTTCAGGTGGCTCCAACAAAATAAGATATGCAATCAAACTACGCTGTAAGGGTCCGAAACTTTCGGTAAAATGCACTGTAATGTAAGGGTACCTTACCAGCTCAAAGGCTGTAAGGGTCTGATTTTGAAAGTCATTCTTTTGGCGACACATGCCGTCGTTTAGAAATCGTTCAGCATTCAGTATAACGTATCTCGAAATTTCAGGTTCCTGAAATGAGATTCACCAATTATATACACGCTTTTTTTTGTAAGAATATCTTCTATAACAATATCAGGGTGAAAATTGGCTAAATCGTAAGAATACCCTCTAGGGTGAATTTCACAAAATTTGATAAGAATACTGTCATTTTGTATTTGGCTAATAGAAAAAACTGCTTCCTTTATTAGAGATAAATTGAAGCTTTGAGGAAGAAATGTAATTTTAACCCAAATGTTCACTCAAAAAACCTAACCCTCAAATTGATCATTTCTCATGTTTGTAAAAAAGTCAAGTCTAAAAACGTAAGAATACGTTAAGAATATTTCACCCTCAATTTTGGCACTTTCTTAAGAATACTTGACCCTCATCCAAAGTACACTATTCTTATTAAAAAAAAGTGTGTAGTTCCCGACATATTTTATACAAGTGAATCAATCTATAGACTCCTTTGCTTCATTGTAAAAATATAAGTATTGAGAATAAAGTTGGCGAGCTGGATGAAAAGAAACTCTTTTTTGGGTCTGTCAAAAAGGTTCTAAAATCGGAATTACCTACAAAATAATCAGAAGAACAATTTTTCGGAAGAAAAGAATTTAAATTAATATTATACAAAAATTCTATCAATTGCAAAAAATGAAATAAAAATTAAAAAGTGTTGTTATTGTTTGTAGGATTTGTTAGTAGTTTGAAGGTGAAAAGAATGTCCTTCAAAAAATTGCAGAAAAGCGTCTTCAAAAAATATTAAAGCAACTGCAACGCAATAGTAAACTGACCCATTAGAACATTTCAATACAAAAAGTCATTGAACAAAAAAATAAAAGTGAAAATCGTGTAAAGAAATCATTAAAAAAAACTCGATGAAAACAAAAAAACATCATTTTAATAATAAAACTACCTAGGAAAGAAGAACCAAATTTTTGATAAGATGAAAATAACAACCTAAACGTACAAAAAAAAACCTTTTCACAAATTCCCATCACTGCAGCAAAAAAGTGTCCATCTAAGATCAAACAATCTTGAATCGAATGGTCCATCATCATCATTATTATTATTAATTTATGTCTATGAAAATAATTAATTTTTTGGTAGATGTTTCCTTTAAAACTGCATGCTTCTCCCAGTCCGCTGCTATATGCCATAAATTAAATTTCGGAAAAAAAATATAACGATAAAAAATGCAACCATCTATACATTTTATATGTTCACAATTTTGGGCTTTTCAAATAACAAAAATTCTCTCTCCTCTGTGTGATTTTGAATCTTTAAATTTAGGACATTGTACCGAAGACAGGGTTGTGTCGGGCGATACTTGGACCATATTCGTCGTATTGAGCTTTAGTGTGGCATACTTGATAGAATTCAGGCTAAAAGGAACAGAGAAACGATCGATTGAGACTATACAAGAATCTTTTTCAGACTTAAATAAAAATAGTAGCTGTTTCCACTATATTGTCAACCATACGAACAAAGTAAATTATGTTATTAGAAAACCTCTAGCTCACATCAAAATTTAGAACGAATTTATATTTAGCCTTACATACGCTAAAAAATCAAAAAAAGAGGATTTCAAAGAACTTTGAAAACTTACAGTTGATGCCAACATACTTCCACCGAACCAGACAGCATATCTTTGCATAGAATGAGTGATAACAGCACAATCAATTGGCTTTGGCTGTAGAAATAGAACACAGAAAATTATCAATGTCATTCAATACATAATACATAATTGATGTTTGTCAAAATATCCTATAAGTTTACAAAGCTTGGATCCTTTTATTACAGGTTAGCAATATCTCCTTTAAGCTTTGAGCTGATACTTATCTGGAGTAGAAAGGCTCTATCTAGGAGCTCACTCTAAGAAAAGACTAGACAACTTCACAGCAACAGCAATTTACGTTAAAATTTGACTCAAAACGGTAGCTTAAGCAGCGGAATTCCCTTTGGTGTTATATTTTGCTTTTACAAAATAATCTCCTGTCTTTAATCTAGAGGACAGAGTTTAGTGCCCTCTTCATAAATACATTCATCATATTAGACATTGTAATTTCAATTGGAGGATTCTATTTTACCTTGATTCTGCCACCACTGATTTCTTCACTGGCTTTCAAACGTTGGTCAACAACCCTCTTCAAATCTCTCTGCAAGCGACGACCAAAATCACGGAACATGGTAGATCCACCAGACAAAACAACGTTCTGAAAGTGAAAGTGAAAATGTTTGTTTTAGGAAAAAAGAACCAAAAAGAAATTCCAAGATTACAATATTCAAGGAATCGAAACGGCAATGAAAGAGAGGCAAGGCTTAGAAGAATGAAATAAAATGATAGATATTCCTTATTTAGTTTGAAAATATAGAGAATCAAATCCACTTACCTTGTATAGACCTCTTCTAACATCGATGGGACAGTTTTGAATGGCTGAATCAACAGTCTCAGAAATGGATGTGGAGAAATCGGGGTTGGAAAACTGAAAAACAATAAAATATAACATCGAGTTTTAACATTTTTTTAAAGAAAAACGGAAATTAAAAACCTGTTAAAATATTCTCTAAAAATTGTACAGTATCAAGAGCAGAAATTTCCCTTTTTTTCTTGAAGTTGCAATATGTTACCTCGGGATGGAAGAAGATTTCAGGTCCCAAAAACCTTTCATAACCAACATCGATGTCAAATTTCTAAAAATAAGAAAATAAAAGAATTTTTGAAATATTCACAATTCATGATATTCATGACGTAATCTTTTATACGGAAGCACCCGAGATAACCCGGAACTAGTGGCAAAATAACAAAAGACTAGTGGCAAAATTTGCCACTAGTTCCTGATTATTTTGTGTGCTTCCGTATAAAAGATTACATCATGAATATCATGAATATGACCAGATATGACTAGAAGATGATAAACAAAAAATTTGAACTTTTAGTAAAAATTATTACGATAAAGAGAAAATAAAAAAAAGTAGTGTTTCCAGAAACCAGCAAGATGAAAAAGAAATTTTCTGACCCGGTCGCAGAATATGGGTTCATCTATATGGTTCACCATAAAGAAAATCAAGTTGACCGTTCAAGCTATCAAACGTCATTTAGTTAGATATTCCCGCTTGTAGATAAAGTTTTGTTCGTTAGTAATTGATACATTAGTATTCAGGGCTTACCTCATACTGTTTGTACATAAGTTATCTTTAAGGTACTATTTCAATGATCAAAAGTTAGTTTTGCCGGCCGGTCGCATGAGAGCTTTTTTCCTTCACCCGCATTCCGGCAACACTACATTTTATTTTCGCCAAGCAAGTAGAAGCAAGTGTCAGGGAGTTTTGGTTCGTATAATATGGGATTCTTACGGGACTAGATGACTTTAACAAGAGCCAAACTAGGAGCTAACAATAAAAAGACTGACTTTCATGATGTTTTACAAAACCACTATAGACACTAACCTTTTTGGTAATATGGTTTTGACCTTCATAAGATTTGATCCATTTAGCAGGGTCAGTGTCATATTTGGTGAATTCCTTGACAATGTCTGGACAGGTGTAGCAGAATCGTTCCTAAAATAGAAATTTAGACTCATGGTCAAATCTTTTCCGCTTTCCTTTAGAGTAATGCCAAGCGCTGAGCATAAAAAAAGATTTTGATATACTTCTCAAATTATAAGCCAAATGTTATTTTCCAATGTTATTCAGTGTTGCAACCACTTTGATGAATCCGGATGAAAAAAACTAACCAATGTTGGGAAGGGCCGGTTTTTGAGTATTAACTTTAACGGTCCAAAGTTGGGACGGAAAAAATCTCAACTAGCTGCAACTGGACGGATTCCTGTCTATATACAGAAAGGTTGCAACACTGATTCTTACTTTGATTGCTTTTGCAGTTTCCATGGATTGTTCTGGTGGGATTCCAATTTCACGTTCCTTCAAAAGTTGTTGGATGAAGAATGTAATATCTCGTCCAGCGATGGGAATATGTTTGATGCAACTGCCAATGACATATCCTTCAGCCTGAAATTATTCAGATATTCTAATTTAAAAAATAAACCCTGATCCATCGATATAAATTAACGCTGGTCTTTGCTTTGAAGGGCGATTATGAATATTCCTCATTATTTGAAATTATGATAAGTTCAAAGGCGATCTCTTGCTAAAAAATATAGAAGAAAAGGGTTCCTTTTTATCTACATAGTAATATCACTATGAAACATCAAGATACAATCTAGTTCCAAAAGCAAGAGAATTTAGAGACAAATAAAAAGATTGAAACATACAACTGGGATAACATGGGTAACACCATCTCCTGAATCAATAACAGTGCCAGTCAAGGTTCGTTCACCAACTTGCGTCGTGATGTCCATGATGCAGCTAAAGCTAACACAGCTTGCACAGCAATATATAATCCAGGAACATTGAAAGACTCAAACATAATTTCAGCAGTGTATTCCCTGTTTTCTGGTGTGTTGAGTGGAGGTTCAGTCAAAAGAAAATAGTGATCTTCCGGCTCAGCTCGAAGGTAATTTGAAAATACACTGGTTCCCAGAATCTCTCCATTAGATCCCAGTCTTCACAAATACCATGACGAATCGGCCACTGAGTTAGAGAAAAAAGTAAGAGTAAGTACTCTTAGGTTCCAAATAAACGCCCCCCTCACTTGTTAATTTTTCGAAAATAAGATTTTTTAGCTTTATTTTTGAGTTTTCAGAAGTACATTTCCAGCCCCCGGCAATAGGCCCCCCGTTTATTAAATCTCGAAAAATGTTCCAACCCCTGTTTATTCGAACCCCCTGTTTATTTGGAACCTAAGAGTACATAAACTTTAAACTAATCTAGTAGTTTATTAGCATTTATTAGTCGCCTTGCATGTGCGAAGTTCGTTTTAAGCCGTTACAGTCCTGTCAACTGCCTTTGCCCGTTGAGGATTCAACTATTCCACATGTTTGTCCCTGTATCCAGCTTACTAAAAATTTTGTATGTATTAGTCGCCTACGATACCTTAAGGGAAAGAAAAATTGGCTAAATTAAGCTCCCGTCAAATTAAATTTTTCCTGCTATTCACCAAATTAAATTCCCACCAAATTTAAACTATCATATTCATTCCCAAATGTGTGCTATTTCAGGCCTTAAAACAGATTTTTTTGCATTTAATAGCTTTTTTGGCAAGAAATATATCCTTTCTCTGCAAAATTAAATCCCTGCAAAATTTAATTTTTAAGCCATCTGCCAAATTGAATTCACTCTGAAAAAAAAGATTTGGCAATCCCACCAAAATTTCTTCCCTTGAAGTATTTAACTTGTGAGAAACAGAAAAAACCAACAATAAACATTTAAGTAGCTCAAAACATAAAGATCTCGTTACAAACCTTGGTTCCGTAGGTGGGTCTGTCTATTGCTTCATCCCCAATATAAAAATCTACGAACAAAAGAAAACAGAATCCGGAAAATTAAAAACCTCCTATCTGCTCCTATATGTACAGATGTACCACTCTACCAAGCTTGAATTATATTTCCCTTTACTAAATAAAAAAGCCAGAAGAAGAACTAATTTAAGAAAACATCTTCATTTTTATAATTTAGATCTGAAAGTTATTGTATAGATAATTTAAATTCAAGGAGTTGAATTTGCTTGAACGACAAAAATTAATAAATTCTTACACACCCTGAAAACTTGAGCAAAATGTTCCAGTCATATGGATCTATTCTTTTTTTAAACTAATACAAAATAATACAAAATATGTCTTCTGTAAAATCTACCCCTTCTATCAGGGTTGAAAGCTGAAATTCCTTGAAAGGAAAAGATGATTTGATTTCACAGAATCTTACCTAAGTCATCTACACCTTTGAAGGAAGTTGATTTACCACCAACTTTTGCACTCTCTTTTACTGCGATAGCTGAAACAATAAAAATAAAGTCTCTTTGAAACATATTAAGATTTCTTCACCACAACTGAGAAAGTAGAAATATTTAGATTACTTGTCCTGGCTATTCAGTTATTTTTGCCTCTGGTCTGCAGAATGCTTTTTCCCAATTTTGCCGAGGGAAAACAGCATTTTGCCATGGCATTTGTTTGTTAATTTTGAGAAACTCCTTTTCAAAAGTTGCTATTTGAATTCGTCAATGTCCTTTAAATATAAAGAGCTCGTGCTATATGGATCTAGGTAATTATTTTAATATATGTAATTCTTTTAATATTTGTCAAAAATTTACAGCGGCATTTGCAGCTGTTACCAGGACATTTGCTGCCAGGACTGTACTACATGTATTTTTATTCACAAGCATAACATTTAAGCATAGACAGGCTGACATTTGGGCTTGAAAACTATAGATTTATTGTTATCGATAGAACAATAGAATTTTTGGGTACACAGCCTAAGCTCAAATGAACCCTATACGTAAAAGAAAAAAACGTGTACCACAAGTAAATCTAAAACAAAGACTAGGCTTACCGGAAGGAATAATGTATTGTGGTTCAGTGTTACCAGCAAATCCCATCTTCGTGTATCTGTATAAAAATAAAATAAGATGAATAAATAACAAACATCTCAAGCGAGAAAAAATCCTCCTTAAAAAATAATTCAATTTTTTTGCAGAATTCCCCCTGAAAATAACTAGTTATCAGGATTATACAATATGTCAATATGTTTAAAATATTTTCAGGAAATCATCATATTTCTTGACATTTTTGAGGGAATTTGTTTGTTTGCCCATGAATTACAATTTTTCTTTTTTCAAAAGTTTTTTGACAATAGTTACCAATTTTTAGTAAAAGTAGAAATTGATGTTTGGCAGTAAATTTAATAGGTTATCTTTTGATGCTTATAAAGCACATTCTGAAAGTAAATTATTTATTGTTTTGATCATAATAATAATATTAATATACTTAACCAAATTTGATAAATAACCCATCAAATTTTAGTTAATTTTTACTCTTTCAGTTTAACACATTCTTGCAAATGCATGGGGTGTGAATTTACATTTTAGGCTTTCCATCCCCAGTGTAAACGCAATAGGATAGGACCTCCGGCTATCTTATAAATCTTCCACGGCACTGAAATTGAAAGTGTTTCACAAAAAAAATCCTCCTGGAAGTTACGGGCGAGTGTGTTTTACTGTAGCGCGAGCCACAGACGGGGGTTACCATATCAATTACTTTCCCTTAGCGCTTTCCACCCAAAACTATTTGAATAAAGATTATTTGAAAAAACATTTATCTTGTTAAAATGTTAACGTTGGATAAAAAAATATTGTAAATCTAACGAAAAAATTTTAGTGCATATTTGAGCTTCCTGAAAAAAGTAGAATGCTCTATTCTTAGTATCCCCTGGTAAATATATTTTCTGTGCTGTAAACAAGAAGTTTGAAAAAGCGCACACGCGAACTCGCACTCATACTCATTTTAAAATTTTGAAAGAACGAAAAGACATATCTTGATAATTTCTTTGCAAAAAAAAGCTGAATAAATTCTCTTTAACTTGGAAAAAGAATTTGGTGAAACTTTTCCTTCCTTCCTTCCAAAAATCCTGCTTTTGTTACTGCCACAGGCGCGAGTTTCAACCTCCCTACCAGGGGGTGTGAATTTTTAGTTTTTCTTTTATTTCTTCTGCTTGGTCTGGAGTTAACGGGTGGACGACATGCAATCAATTAAATTTGCGTGAAACAGTATAGACTTATACTCGTTTATCAAGATTACGGGATTTCGAGTACGGGCCGATTTTACTTTTGTTTTGAGTGGTTTCATTTTTGATTTCAAGCCAACATCTTAGCAACGGGGTGCTTGCCCATAGATACAGGGGTTTGTGCAAAAATCTAAACATAGAAAATTTTCCAAATCCCCCATTTTGATTAATGCAATTAAAAATAAAATTTTCTATGTTTCACTTTTTTGCACTTATTCTTCAAAATGAAAATATTTAAAAATTTTAAGTTCTTCTTTTATTCAAAGATTTTTTAAGGCACTTTGTTGACAATCTAGCTCTTGCTTTAAATTCCCGCTTTCTTCAATAAATTGAAGATGACAAAAAACTAAGCTACGAA